>NW_009201207.1:50954-51615 GCF_000690835.1 Fulmarus glacialis
ATCTGTTTGTCCCATCACTTTAGCAGATGACGCAGAGCAACTACGGAGGCATTCAGGAACCGTCTTTTCTTCACCCAAGATTAAGGGGGGCAGAGAAGATCTCCACAGCTCGCCTCTGACCAGAGCTGGCAGCCCACAACACAGGGGTCTCACCAGCACGTGGAAGGCGAGGTGGAGCGAGCTAGCAGGGTACGCCTAGCCAGCAACACAACCCACAGCAACCCTTGCAAAGACAAAACACCCCCAAAACACCCCAAAAATGTCAACCAGCAGTGCCCAGTCCCTTTGCCTTTCCCCTTTGCAGAGCCCTTTTTCAACGAGGGGTTGCTCACGGCACAAGCATTTTTTCCCTTGTCTAGCGTTCTTTGGTGTTTTATGGGTTCGCTGCAAGGAAAACCAAGGTCTGCGAGGCAGGCAGACTTTGTACGACTGCGAGGTAGGAAATATTAAACTTGTCTTTGAATTAAACAAATAAGGCTCAACCGCTTGGTTCATTATCAGATACAATGGTTGAAGTCTGCGGGGAAAACTAAACAGCAAAACCCAGGGTATAAATCAAAGGCATGATCAGACAGACAGGTGAGGCCGAGGGTGCGGTTTCACCTTACAGCTAAGCCGAACCGAAAGCTGGCTGCTGCCAAAAGGGATGGTCTCCTTCCCC
>NW_009201207.1:51911-56431 GCF_000690835.1 Fulmarus glacialis
AATTAAAAAGCGGCCTGCTGCCATAAGGGGCCATTCCCCCCCATACCCCCAGAGGCCTCCCCAGTCATCAGGGTGGAAGATTTAGCAACTCTTAACTGCGGGGCAAGATCCAGCGGGAAGTTTGGGGCTTGGTGGGTTTTTTGGGTTTTTTGGTTTTTTGTTTTGTTTTGTTTTTATTTGAAGGGTTAGCTGGAGTCACTCCCCCGCAGCTGCTCCGCCGCTGGATTCCCACAGCAGGGAAGAGGCAGGAACGTACCTGCCACCTCCTGCAGCAGCGAGTCCTCTGACTGAGCTGTAACGTGAAACTGCGCCCAAGGAACCGGGGAGGGGGGGGAAAAAAAAAGAGTTAAAAAAAAAAAAATAGTCCCACCTGGCTAGAAGAGCTCCAAGACATCTCGTAGGTATGGGAAATGGGGAAACGACCCACCTTGCATGATTATTTTCCCTCCTGTTGAAAGACAGAAGATATTTCTCACATAGAAAGAGCAAGCGGGGGCTTAATGGAAAAGACAGGTGGTCTGGATGCACAAGTCTCAATCCCTAGTAGGGCTGAACAAGCAGTTTACCCTGAAGTGATAACTGTCACTGGAGAATCATCATCCGCACCGGAAAGGGAGAAGCAAGCTGGGGAAATTAAGTGGAAAACTATGACACACTGAGCCCTGGAACTTGTACTGAGCCATCTACCAAGGAAGTTACTGGAAGAACACTCAACTGAAAAAAAAAAAGAGAGAGAGAGAGATACACACACACACACACAGAGGAAACTATCTATTCTAACAATTCTTGGGTAGCTAGAGACCTCTCGTTAGCTAAAGTAATAGAGCAAAGAGGTTTTTTTCTGAATTTGCCAAGGACGAACACTGTCCCAGAGTGAACGATGTGGGAGAAGGGGGGACACAATACCAGGAGGGCCACCAGGAGAGCACTAAGCTGGTAGGAAAGGGAATATGCCCGGAGAGCGGACCTAGTACCAGCTCACCTGTTAACAAACTAGATCAAAATAGCAGAAAAGCTTACAGAGAACAGTTTGGTACCAGCTTTAAGAGTCAGGATTGCAAGCCAAGCTGGAAATTTCCACTTAAAAGAGGAAATTTGACCAATTCCGCTTGATATAAGACTTAAAATCTTTAACAAGTTTTCAAGCTCCGAAAGCCAGCATTTTTGATCAGTCTCACCCCAGCTGCAGACAGGAATGGGCTCAGAAGCTCCCCGGCCCACTGGAACACTGAGGAAAACCAGAAAACCAATAGAAAAAACACTGCAGCGAGTGGGAAAGCAGCGTGACTCAGCTGAAGGGAGCCACTCGCTAGTCAACAGATTGTAAGCAAAGCAGTAGACAAAAAACTGACTCTACATATAAAGGTCAAGTTTACAGTATCAATTAATTCATACAAATTAGATGTTGCCTAACAAAAGACGTTAGGCAGGTTTCTGAGCTGCGTGCAGGATTAAAGCAATTCCATATAAAATGTTATCTGAAATGGCAGATCTCAACAGGTTTGTGGGTGAAGACTCGCTCGGTCTCAGGGCTTCTGGTACGAAATCAAAGGTTTCAAATCCTTGCTGGAACCAAGTTCACCCGCGACAAAGTCTGCAGCTGTCTCCCAGACGTAAGGGCAGTCACAGGACACGAGCCAAGCAAAATGAACTCCATGAAACAAAAATGCATTTTCATGTTGTTTTGCATATGTTTGTGTGACCTACTGCTCCTCACACCCAGCCCTGCAATCAACGTCCCAGGGAAGCTGAAATCAAAGCGGTTGGTCCTTTACACCTTCAGTCGTATCAACAACGCTAATAACCACATGAAGGGGAGCACCAGGAGAAGGTGCTGCTCGACTGTGCCGTGCAATCAGCTACACGCACGTCTGCATCAGGCACCGCTTTAGAAAACAGCTTTATTCCCAAAATGATTTAATCACCACGTGCTTCCCGGTTAGTTTTTTTTAGTGCCGCAGCTGAAGCTTTGCTAGTCTTACACTTCACAGTAGTGCCTTATCTCAAGCAGCCACCAAATTAATTTCAGTGGTCTTGGTACGACCAAGGACTTTGTTAGGCAAAGCAGGTCTGCCTGGGGATACGCAGAGGAGGATTTATGAGATGACGAACACCGGTACGGCTGTGCGCTCACACGAGCGAATCAATCGCTTTGCTTCACAATTTCCACATCTGCAGAAGCAGTCTTTAAACAAGTCAGTGTATTTTTAAGCTCTGACAGTTAAAATCCTCAAGTGACATCACCTGAAGTTGGAGCACAGCTGCCTTATTCCTCTGGCACACCAGTGAGCCAAAGTAAGCAAGAGCCTCGGTTTATAGGCTTACACCACACCTTGAGATAATGAAAGCGCTGCTGGGATTTGCCCCTGTAGCAGAGTCAGGCCTCTCCTTACGTGTTTTTTCCTCAGTCTTGGGGCAAGAAACACAAAGTTTAGTACCAGCGCACCCCAGGCAGGCTGCCCAACAAGCCAGCATGCAGGAGTCACGGCCCAAGTCAAACACCCCTCGCCAGCACCCAGAAGGGCTGGTAGGCAAAGAACGAAGAGCAGCAGGTAGAGCTGGTGTCCCACCAAACCCCAGTGCTTGCAAAAGGATGAAAAATAACCAAGATTACACGAGGGACAGCAAAAAAAAAAAAAAAAAGAAAACCCCCAACCCACTCCAAGCTGCCGCGTCGAGGCCGCCCCGCACTTCACCTTGCACGCCCGGGCACGGCTGTTTACAAGCACTCAGGGCAGCTTAAGGGTGTAAATCACATTAATCCAAGCAACAAAGCTATCGCGCTCATCCTTGGGTGAATTACTAATCCCTCGCCACTAGAGCTGCTCCCATCTTACTTCCTACCCCTCAGAGGAAGGAAAAAAAAACCAAAATACCTTTTAACGTGAAGCAGGCAGGTAACCCAATGGAACCCGTCTCGGCATTTCTATCTGCGAGTCCAGCTTTAAATAACCAGACAGTTTTGAGCAACAGTCATGGGTTTCTAAGGCTGCTTCACAAGCCTGCAGATTTTCCTGGGATGTAGACCGAGCCAGTCAGAGGCTTCCCTCTTGTTTCGGAGAAGGGACTACAGGAAAAATGTTTATTTCTTTTTAATGGAGCAGCGCTCTGTTATCAAGCCCTCCCCGCAAGACAGGCTCGTAACTGCTTTAAAAAAAGTAGGGATTTGGTTTTGACACATTTGAATCACACAAGCGGAGCTCGCCGCCTATTTTAGTTTGGTGGAACAAAAGCACGCTGGTTGTAATTAGGGCATATAATATCAAGCTTAACAGAAAAGCGTTAAGAAATCATGCCGCGAAACGTTCACCGCTACTCGAGCCGAGAATTTTTGGAATACAGCGACACGAAGGAGTGGGCCGTTGCCCTCAGCAACCGCTATTACAAAAGCACTTTTTCTCCTTAAAGAAGTTACGGGCAGGCAGTACAGCGCATAAATCGCAAATGTCAAAACACCAGAGTTGTGGGAGATGGGCAGAAAAGCCAACCGGCTCCACGCAGCTCGGCTTTAAGCACCAGCACAAGAGGATTACCTGCTTTGTTCAAAGAAAACGCTGGGCCACAAACGACAAAACCTCGGAGAATGAAAGTTTAGGCGCTCCCGGTCGCCTCAGTGACCAGTGGCTGCGGAGTGACAACCCTGGTGTTTGGGTTAGTAAATTGTATTTCTGGTGCATGTGTGAAAGATACAACTCACTGAGTAAACACCCCTTCAGAGCTGACAGTTTTACAGCCGCAGGCTCGGCGCGGCTACTCCTTCTCAGAAACCTCCTAGCACACAGACGCAGCAAATCATTTGGGGAAAGCAGTAAAAAAAAAAAAAAAAAAAAAAAGCTACATAAAGCCATCACATTTACCCATTCGCCAATCCTTTAAAAAGTTACGAGGCGGGGGCAAAATAAACATCGCCTGTTTTCTGCCTAACAGTTGGAAGTTGTGTGTTATGTCTGAAAAGCGTTTCCCTTTCGGTTTAAAAACATCAATATTGAAAACATGCAATAGTCGACTGGAAAGTTCTTTCATTAAAAGTCAGCAACTGTATAATTTTTTTTTTTTTTTTTTCTGGCAAAGACACAGTCAAAGCAAACAAAAGTAATTCCAAATTCAGGAACTAGATCGCTTGAAGGATGGAGGCACCTTGATGCAAAAAAAAAAAAAAAACAACAAAACAGAGTTAAGATGTCACGGTGCTTCACAGCCGGAGTCCTCGGGCATCGCACACCGCCTCTTGCTGACTTTCACCCGCTCTAACCGCAGAGAAAGCGACCTTACGGGTTAAAAACAAGCATGGAGATTATCAATTTTAAGACGGGTGAGAGGCTAGACGCGACCCCGAGCCCATCCCCTGCCGCAGCGCCTTCAAACAGAACGGCACCTTAATGACAAACACCGCAGAGCCGCTTTTCGCCGTGAAGTAAGACCGTAAATCAGTAACAGGCTGGGGGCAGAGCGCCCAAACTGCGCTCGGAAGGGGTTTTTTTTTTTGTTGTTGTTGTTGTTCACTCACCAAAGCGCTGCCT
>NW_009201208.1:0-3093 GCF_000690835.1 Fulmarus glacialis
ATTCTATCATTCTATGATTCTATGATTCTCCACCAGCACCCATGGTAGGGCCACTCTTCACCTTCAACCTCACCAAGCTTTTCTGTCACCGTGAAGAGCCAGATCTTCTCTGGGGAAAAGACCTCTCTCCGTCCCTACCCTCTTCAGAAGGCTCTCTGCCATTATTAGCAACTAGGGAGACACTGTTTTTCAGAGGGATTTTCAGAGCAGTCCCTCCTCAGCTTCCCCCAGGACATGTTATGCTAACATGTCATCTTCAGAGCCTTTCCTATTGTGGGTTGTTTTTTTTTTGGTCAACAAATACCCCTTAGCTTTTCTCACCCTCTCAGACAAGCTTCTACTTTTTAATTTTTTCTAGAAAAGAGTTTGCCTCCTGAGGCCCTCATCAACAGTATTTACTCTGTTTAAAAGATGAATCATGACAATTTGAAGCTTCTAGACTTGCTGGTGTTTAACACATTTAATTATATAGCTGCCTGAAGTTAGTATTTCACCTAGAATTTTCTTTTTTGTTTTCTGTCCTTTGCCCATCCTTGGCATATCTTTTGCACAAAGCACAAGCTGTACAGTCTGGTTTGCAGAGGCTTTACTGCTATTATGAATAAGGTTCAGTGGCCCTGATCGTTTCTTCTTTTTTCTTCAAATTCTTATCAGGGTATGTCTCAACAAATACTACAGCAAATATCATGCTGTATATAACCTTTTATTTAGCAGTAGCTACTAAGCTGGGAGTCCTGGGAATCTTATCCTCAGCCCTGAAATGTATGCTTAGGAACTGGAAATTCTGAAAAACTTAGTAAGCACATGCAAAACTACCTACTTCTTATCAAGTTCTGAAGTATCTTAAAAATGAAAGCCTGAAATCAAGTACGTCTAAAATGTATTTACTTTTATACATTTGTCCACAAAACTTGAGACTTTTCCCTTTCTGAGGTCTCATTTTATTTCTTTCCAGCTTCTCAGCACCCTGAGGGGGGGTCTGGTTTTGCCAGAACTGTTATTATTACACTTTTATTACATAACTAAAATAGATTTGTAAATAGTAAGACGTATAAAATGCTTAGAGTTTTTCTTGAATGTGTATTGATTTTCATAACATTCAGAGTTAACTGAGATAAAATAGCAGAGAAAACAAACTAATAAAATGTAGTATTAGCACACAGGCTACAGACACGCAACCTCCATCACAAGCTCTCCTGCAGGTTTTTAGAAATTTTTTTTTCTACTCTGGTCTTAGTCACAGGTGGTCCCTGGCATTCCAGAAAAAACTCTGTTTTTTGATTAATGAGCAAATAAAATGTTAGTCATATATGAGAAATACAATAAATGACACTGATACTTCCAAGGTGCATACTTTTCTGGAGAAAAGTATTACAAAGTATTAATTGTAGTATTGCTGAGGGCAATCTTACCTTGCCTCATGAATTACTTAAGGATTCCAGTATTCCACCATCAGAGAGAAAAGCCTTAAAGCAAGATATAAGCACTGATCAGTGAAGGTAGGTATATATAATTTTTCTATCTGAACACATATAAATGTAATTGTAAAAGTAGTTAAAACCAGTATTCCAGTTTCGCAGCAGCCAATCTGGGGGATTTTCAGACAGCAGAAAGTAAGTAAATTTAAAGGAGGAGTTTTCCTATTCAGCAGCAGGAAGGTTACTTTAAATCTAGTCGCAGTGCATTGTGAAAATGTGAAAAGTCCCAAAAACATCCTGTGAACTGATGGTGGAGATGACCACCATCCACCATCACCTCTGCAAGCATATTTTACTATGAAACTCGCAGCTTTTTTCCTTCTTTGTAATAGCAAGTACATTTCTCAAAATATATGGTTCTATACTTAAAGGATATTTCTGTGTTACTCTGAAATGCAGAAGAATAATTTAGGTTTTTTTCTTCCAGCCAAGGACTAGAAATGTAATGTTTTTAAAAAGAGAATAGAGACTCACAAAATCACAGGTTGCCAGAATCTCTGATAGAAGAAAAAAGTTTCGTCTATAGCTGTAATCTCAACATATTTGTGGCAGAAGTAGTAATAGCTGACCACTCCCTGAAAATTAATATTATTTGATAGAAGAAGTTGTTATCTCATGATTCTCCCTGTGCTCCAAACTCGCATTCAGAGAATCTTTTGTTTCTTTCTCGTGACATTTTACAGATTTTTTTTTGTCTGTTTCTTTATGGTTTATACCATTTTGAAACTTCAGGGTCACAAGACTATGCCCTAAGACACAGCTTTGGCCCGCATCTCTTGTGTGTGTGCATATGTGTGTGTCTTTGCCTGAAGAGGCATCATTACAATAGATGGCTTCTTCCATATTTCACAGCATCCTTCTGGTTAGAAGGGACCTTGGGAGGTCTTCAGTCCAGCCTCCTGATCAAAGCAAGGTTAACACTGAAATTAGACCAGGTCGCTCAGTGTTTTATTCAGCTGGGGTCTGAAAACAATGTGCTTGCACTTTCCCCTTTTCAGTTGTTGTAAGGCTTCAACTTGGGGTGGCTTCTGAATACTTCAATTAAAATGGGCATTGTTAGGCATGGGAATCAAATCCATGCAGATTCACATCTAGCACAGTGTGCTGGTTTTGGCTGGGATAGAGTTAATTTTCTTCATAGTAACTAGTGTGGGGCTGTGTTTTGGATTTGTGGTGAAAATAGTGTTGATAACACAGGGATGTTTTGGTTACTGCTGAGCAGTGCTTACACAGCGCCAAGGCCTTCGCTGCTTCTCACCCCACGCCACCAGCGAGCAGGCTGGGGGTGCACAAGAAGTTGGGAGGGGACACAGCCGGGACAGCTGACCCCAACTGACCAAAGGAATATTCCACATCATATGACATCATGCTCAGTACATAAAGCTGGGGGAAGAAGTAGCAAAGGGGGGGAACGTTCAGAGTGATGGCGTTTTGTCTTCCCAAGTAACCGTTACATATGATGGAACCCTGCTTTCCTGGAGATGGCTGAACACTTGCCTGCCGATGGGAAGTAGTGAACTAATTCCTTGTTTTGCTTTGGTTGCGTGTGTGGCTTTTGCTTTGCCTATTAAACTGTCTTTATCTCAACCCATGAGTTTTCTCACTTTTACTCTTC
>NW_009201208.1:3124-54267 GCF_000690835.1 Fulmarus glacialis
TCTCCCCTGTCCCACCAGGGGGGAGCGAGAGAACCGCTGTGTGGGGCTTAGTTGCCAGCTGGGGTTAAACCATGACACACAGTTTAAATTCTATGCCTTTACTACTTGGCTACCCGGTATACAACTTTTAAAATTTAATTTGATGTACCTAATACCTGCACAGACAGGAACTAATTGCAAAAGGACAAATACATGTTTTCAGCTTACTTTATCACAGAAGTTAAGTTTCATTACATAAGTCGTAAATTTGCTTCTTTAGCACCTCTAGGTTTTTCTTTCAAATAAATGCTTTTCAAAGAAGTAGTTTATAATCTTTGTTACAAAGAATTTATTCTTCATACTGTGTTAAGGGTTCATCAGTCTGCTCAATTACATTAATTAAAAATCATGATGTAAGATTCTGGTTTTTAAGGAAGCACCACAGCAGGTTTTTCTTAACTAAACAAAGAGTCTGTCACAAACAAGGAGTCATATCCCAGAGCTAAAATAACATTAAGAACAGTTTCCAGGTTTAGTTCAGCATGGGAAAACCGTAAGTTTTGTTCCAGGTTTCCTTGGTGATGTGCAAGTCATGCAACCAAAAATCTACTGGCCCAGGGCATCTGTCCCACAACCATTAAGACACAGTTAAATAAGGTGTGTGTGACGAGGGTTTTCCGAAAATATTTCATAGCTAGGAAATGCAAACATCCTATAGCTTTTGAAGTACTAGAAATAGCTTTCGTTCCCTGTCCTGGGTGCAACAGACCTTGTTTTGTGAACCTTTAGCAAACATAGCATTTGAGGGCCTCTCAACCTCTAATATAACTACTATCATTACAAACATTATCTGCACTTGACAGGTAGGCCAGGTGCAAAGACATAGAGTAATTTGCCTAACAAAGCTGCTAAACAGTGACTTGAAAGAAGATCTCCGAAGCCGTAGCCGTTATCTGACTTCCTTTCTCACTGTCATGGTAGGTTTTATAATTTCACTGCCACACTAAACCCAACGTGCACCTCTGGCATCTGAAGACATCAGCCATTTCACTTGGCCTGATAATTGGGATGTACTCAAGCAACTATTTGGTGCATGCATTTGTCACTAGCACCTGCATTTTTGTCCATCTATATAGCATACTCCCCGTAAGTTCACTGTGGAAAAGTTCCCCATCTTTCCTCTCCTTCCCCTGCTTTTGGTTAGCAGAATAATCACTGGTAATCTGACAGCAGATGATTAATGCAGGGAAGGGCAGATTGTCTTTCACAGATCTGTAGCTAATAAATCCACTTATGCTCTTCCCCTTGCTTTGACCAATCAGTTTAAAATTCATGAGCTTGAGCCATACCACGTCTGAGGGCAGTCTCAGCCCAAATTAAAGAGCCATCCATCCTCAGCCAAAAAGAGAAAGTCCACTCAATACTCAAAGTCACAGTCTCACAGTGTTGTCTTATTACACCACGAGCACAAGAGGAGTTGATGGGGCCCAAACACAAAGTCATATTGTCCTTTTTGCCCTGTCACCATAAGCTTTAATGTAAGCCTCACTGCAAGCTTCAGTGGTAGAAAGCATTTAGCATAAACTACTAACTTTCATAAAGTTCTCCGAAATCTTTAAGTCCAAACATCATTGCATTTCTTTCCATGGCATATGAGGGACCTTTCATATGAGGCTTATTTCAGACCTTAAGACAGTGGAATAAGTAGTGCAGAGTTGCTGTGACTGTGCAATCATTGCTGAGTCTTCTGCAGCATTTCTTTCCCCAGATCCTATTTAATTGAGACAAAGGTCATACTCTCATGTCAAATTAATGAAAGATAATACAGTTAGTTTTCCTTACAGACGTGTCACTTCTTAGCAGAAAGCTTCAGTGAAACAATGGCTTGCAAGCTCCTGCGGATACAGTTCTCATCTTGTGCCTTTTAACTGTCAGTCACACCTACGGCACTCTTGAAACAAAAATGCGGTTGGATGGTTCACCTGGGTGAGCTGTTCATTCAAAACCCGCAGCAAGAGGAGACAGCAGTAACACTACTGCCACAAAAGAGCTAATGAATCGGAATCCATGGTTCTTGTCTCCTGCCACCCTTTATCCAGTAAAAAAGGGGGCTAGCTGCAGGAATTCCCGCTTTCTGGGTCTATGTGAACATGATCAAGCCATGAGCTGCAAGGAGAAATCAGCTCAGTATTGACTCCTCTTAGCTCCTGCTGGACTTCTCCCAGGGATACATAACCAACACAGATGTTAACGGGAGGAAAATTTGCTTGGAATGAAAGACGGCGTAAGAAGCTCTGGTTCAGTGCCCTGGCAAGGCTGGGGAGAGAAGAGCTTTCACCACATCCTGCCTGTCTTTAGGCAGATGTAGCTAATTGTCAATTCCCATGAAAACTACCCTGACAGCAGTATCTGAAGGGCTTTGCAACAAGTATTCCTGTATCCCTTGCTTCCAGTCAAAGGTCCTAATTCTTACACCTGATTTCACTTCCCACTGAGAGTGTTGTGCCTCTCACATGTTGCCATACATTTAAAACATCGTTCTGGAGCTCATCTCCCAACTTGCTTCTCCCTCTCCTCCCCCAGACTCCTTTTGAACTGATCTGTTGTCAAGTGTCTTGTCTTACATTTGTCTTGCCTTATCTTAAAATACAAGTTCCTTGGGGCAGGTAACATGTCTCTTTCTATGTGTCTAAAATGTGTGCAATTTGATCCCATTCTATAAATGTTTTAAAATAACAGTAGTACCAGAGGATGTTTGCACATCTCAAGTGTCAGGCCAAATAAAAGATGAACATTTTACACTCTAAATATTAGCTGCTAAAGTCTTCTATTTGTAGCATAATTGAAAGACATTATTGTAATTGCTTAGCAAAGCCACCAAAGTTTCAGCACAGGCCTTTGCAAAATGAAAATGAATGAAGCAGCTATGGAAATGACATCTTAATAAGAATAATGAAATTCAAACCCCTAGTGCAAGTACAGTGTATAATCCATTACATGGAGATTAGATGAGATATAAATACCTCAAGGATATAAGATTATTGATCTGACATAAGTCATCTGTTTTTGTAACCACAAAATGGCAAACAACAGGCATCTAGACACTGCACAGTGCCTAACTACAGCTTTTTCATGGAGGCTGAGAAGAGGATTTAACGATCTGCACTGCCGGGCAAGGTCCTACTATATTTTGGGTGTGGCTTTGTTGCTAGGGTTTTTTTTTTCTTCCTGTTAACCTAGAAAGTATTGTCAGGGCCCAAATCAATTTTTAATTAATTCCCTGGATCTGAAACTCAGTGGATGAAGGTTCAATTCCCAGTCCAGCCACAGTGTTAACCTCTTTATAACTCAGTTGCTTGCTCGTGAAATGAAGCAATGAAGCTTCCCTTTACCACACACACGCGGAGGAGACATTTGGTAATCTTCATGATATGCTAAAACACTGCGTCAGTGCTGGGTACTGATGTATCCAGACAGGTACAAAACCTCAAAGACATAGAAAAAGGAAGCATCAAGACTGGATTGCAGAGCATGGGAGGTGAGGAAGGCTTGACTCCTGGAAGAGGTTACTCCTCCCAGGGAACTCAACTGGAAAAGCTGGTAGTTTTTAGTAGATTGTTTCTTAGTTCTAGAAATTCCCTGTTTCTCATTGATTTTGAAGTGAGAACAATGAGGGTTAACAAGTCTCCTAATCCCTCCCTGTTCAGCTATGAAGAAATCCTCAGCCAAGTGCAAGTTATTTCAGTGGAAATGACCTATCCTGATGTTTGTATCATTCCTATTTCTGTCATGGTCCAGCACCTTATGAACCACTATCAAGCAGGGAGGCAGCTCAACATGAAAGTAGCACACGCAGCCAAGAATTCAAAGGGTGGCAAAAGACAGAGATTGTTTATCTCCCTGTACAAAAACTCCAGTGCCCTCCCCAGAAAACACGCAACAGAGCAGGGTCTTGAACCCAGGTCTCACACTGGACAGATCTTCCTGATTTCACCCAAATCATCCAGCAGCCCCAACAGTGGACTGTAGTGAGGGCACTTTGCAGCAAAACATGTTTCATTTATGGATACTTAATGCTCCTGATAATGACACACGATGGTCAGTGTAGCTAAGTTAAAGGGACAGCAAGAAATACAATGCTCCTACTGTGGATTTACCATAGCCAGCTTTTAGCCTGAACCAGCCATGCTGGTGGTAGCTGTAACACACACCCCGCCACTGCGTCTTAAGTGCAGGCACTGCATTTCCAGTCATTAAGCATAGCCGAGGAAAAAAAATCTCGTTTAGCACAGGCCCAAATACACACATAGCCTCATTACAGAGGGCACATGACTATGCATTTTTAGTCTGAGCATGCTATAATCTATCTATCTCATAAGATTTTGGCAGATTTCTGTCTTGTCTGGGCTTTGTAGCTAGTCAGTCAAAGGCTCCTGATTAGAAAGGTCTTTTGCCATGTGCACAGCAAAAGACCACAGGACAGCTAGGATAATTCACTGAACTTGGATAACAGCGTACAAGTGATACCCTTCAGATAAATATAGCTGAAAGTAATGTCATAATCTACAATAATCATTAATGTAAAACCCAAAATCCACAGTCTACTTCCTTGCTCAGCAGTAACTAAACCCTTTGATCTCAAGGGCTGAGTCTCCTTTACTCATAACAACCTTATCAGCAGATTTCTAGCCATAAAGTGATTACAGGAATGAATGAATTCTTTGAAAGGAAGAATTCCACCAAGTTACACAGGTTGCTCTAAAGACACTTAAAGAGAAGAAAGGGAATATTTTATTTTCTTGAAGTCTTTCTAACTTTACTCCAAGCCTCAGCTGTTGTGCAATCTCCTTCCACAATGACTGGAGAAGTGCTTGATGTTATGGGAAGGAACAGCCTGCTAAATTGCGGACTGCTTTTAGACACGCATGCTGAGGTTTCTGTTTGCCTGATCTACTGCTGTCCAACACAAATGTTACCCAGGTGATCCCTCTCCATCTCTTGCAGAACTCCTCTTTATGCTGTGCATTTTAGGCCGTCCCCATGTGCATTTTGTACAGATTTCATTAATGTCTGAGTCATTACATTTGTTCAGCCGTTAATGGGAAATATTAAGTGTACCGGAATAAATAAGGCTAAGTGGAAGAGGCCTTAATGTTTGGTTTTCAGTAATCTCCCTTGTCCAGCCACAAGCCCTCACCTTTTGCATGTTACTGTCTATACATATTCTAGAGAACGAGCTGCAGGGAAGGCAGGCTTGAATAGGAAGACACCAGGGGCACTACTCCAGGGTAGCTACAGGTTATTCCCAGCTACCCTTGTCAGCAGTACCAGTGGTCATTTTCAGCCCTGCAGTGTGGTAAGTGTGACTCTGAAGAGGCTTGCAGGCAACTAGCGTGACAAATGCCACAGTTTGGAAACTCCTTTTGCGTTCTAGAGTTTAAGGAGAGGTTGGAAAATTTGGGGTTCTATTCTTGGCTCTGTCACTGGGTTATGTTGTGTGACCTTACGGAATTTTTTTTTTTTCACATTTACCCACCCTACCACATCCCTTCTTCTGCCTTCTCCATTTAGATTGTTGCTACCCAAGTGAGATGCTACACCCTCTGCATATTTGAAAGCTTCCTGATCTAGTGGGGATCCCTTCTAGAGAGAGAGTTAAGTATCAGAAGGCATCTAATAGGAATATTCCTGTTTTTTAAAGTCTTTTAGGTATAACCGGACCGAGCACCATGCACCAGGTGCAGTCTCAGTAGAGCTATTTGCCAGCTCCACTCCTGGCTGCTCCAAAATTTACTTTGCTGCTATATTACTCTTGTATCTAATTAAGATAATCTCAAGGAAGTGAGGCATTGGGAGGAATAAAGACTTCAGAAAATATAATTGCCTTCAGGAGAAGAAGACTCCCTTGTGAATTCAACTTTGTCTGTCTGGTTTAAATGTCATAGCATTTTCCTCTCATCCCCCTCACCCTGCTCTCGGCTTCCAAGGCTTGCAAACTGTTTGAATGACATGGAACCATATTGGACCTGTTTTTATACCTTTGCCTCATTCCCATGAATGTTTTTCTATTGTTGCTCCATCTGATACTTCTAAGGTATCAGATTCAAACAGTGGCTTACTTAAAACACCCCAGGTACCTTGCACGAAAGACCAGAGACGCTGGCGTGCCTCCTTTGAATGCCAGTCTTTTGCCTCTCAATATAACAGATAATGAAAAGAATTAAAACCCAACAGGTTTTTTTGTCATCCAGCATTCTTAGTGCAGATCACCAGAACAGCGATGTAGCTGCTTGGAGTGCTTCAAGACTTATTCCTGTATTTCTACTACTAAGCAAATATGGTTCATAACCAGCTGCTCTCTGGGCTGTTTCAGGCCCATCCTGCACATAGACAGATTGTTGTCTGCAACCAGACAATGGTACCATGACTCTGGTACCAGCATCTCAGTCCCTTGAACCATCTGTTTCTGCAGAACATGTTACATGCTGGAACGTGACACTATTCAATAACATGTCCATGACAGAGCATTTTCTCCAATTACGCTATTTGTGATTGCTTCCCAGCTTAAAGCAGAGGGAATTGATACTGCTTTTAAATGTGTTGACTACAGATGAACAGATATGCTGTAAGATTTTTCTCCAAGCAGCCCCAACCATTCAATTTCCCCTTTAACAACTTAAATGGCTCCTTCAGCACCTGCTGGTTAGTATCAGTGTTACTCACCCTATTTTTCATTTTGTTTGGTTCAACCATAACAGACTTATCAATCCCTGCTCTAGTTCAATTTAATCTTGTCTGAATGTGGGGAGGGAGTCAGAAACTTATACAGGCATCCACATAAAAATTCTTACCAGAAGCTTTTGTAATGGCATTAATACTCACAACTCGCTAATACAACACATGGAAATGCATTGAGAAATATTGCTACTAGTTTAGCTGATCCTGACGTTTGACCATGAGTTTACTTCAATATGTTTCTTCTTGTTTCTGGTCATGTACTCATCTTGAGGATATTCCAGCTAAAAATGTTACTCTAATATATTGTTACAGATGTTGTTTCATCAGCAAACTCCTTACACTCTTATCATAGCTATTAATTAGATATCAAAGAAGATTAGCTACAAGACCAATCTTTAAGGAAATCTGCCAATTATCTGTTTTTTCTTCAGTTCAAATTCTGTTGCCATCATAAAACAAAAAAAGCAAAACCCCAAGCCCTTCGTTACAAAAAAAAAAAAAATCCAGGTTAGAACAGCGTGAGATATTTTATCCTACTTCCCACTTCTCTACATGTATTCAATTATGCTTTCAGTTAATATTTTTACTAACAGGCTATATCTATTGCTCATACAGCTTTTCCCCCTTTTTAATTGTATTATTTTTATCTTTTCTGGTATTTGACTTGAAACACAGGCTACAAGTCTTCAGCACACATTACTACAATCTCCCAACTAAAGCATTTTATGCTCTTGAGTTTTGTTTTTAACTCACTGTAATCTTTTCAGCCTTCATCTCTTCACCCTTACTAATCTTTGTCTGTACCCTTAATATCAACATCACCATAACTATTATTATCAAAAAAACGTAGCAAAGAATTCTGTTTGGTTTGAGGTGTATCTAAACTACTACCTCAATCTCATCCTCACTGAAGAACAATTCACGTTTTCTGTCTTCTCATTTTCTCTAAATGTTTTTAAGAACCGTTGCTGCCCCGCGCAAGACCTAACTCAGCTTGACTTCTTCAATTCCCCTTTTTACATACACTTACCAGCTTGTTTTGCTGATCGATACTTTTTTCACTCCTTATTTGGAGGTACGTTTCACTTGCTTGCTTGAACACACTTCATATGCACACTTACCTATATTCTCCTCATTTCTTCTCATCCTAATCTGTTCTCTGTTCCTTGACAAAGAATATCCAAAATTCAGCTCTAAAATACACCACAGAATAGTTGTGCTGATGAGCATCTTAGCTGACAACTAGGTCTGAGCCCTATTTTCCATGCCTGAAAAGCAGAACCACTACTGCCTACACTACAAAGGCAGATTCTCTAGCCACCTCCAGAGATCCCTACTGTGTGTAAAGGAAGAGGTTACCTAAAACAAGCAGGCTTTTTTTTGTATTTCTGCAATGAATGTAGCTCAGCTTTTCCTCTGCAGATCTCAAAGATTTCCTCGATGCAGTTCTTGCCATCTAGGGAGACTCTCTATCTTCCATCTTCTTTCCAGATTCAGCTATCTGTATGTCACTCTCTTTTATACTTGTGTTTATCATTTTCTAAAGGTCCCTCCTGGGACATAGCAATATAGTCAAGTTTGTATTATAAATCTATAAACCAGCCTCAGATACTCCAAGGAAAGTTCCAGGCTTTTTGTGTATTTTAAAACACTTCTTAACCTTTTTTCCCCGCTTAAATTGCTAAGCAGCAAGAAAACTCAATAATAGGAGCTGCAATCTTTTTAATTACATAAATGAAGAATTTTGTAGATGAGTTACATGCAGTAATGTCTTAGGATGGGAATATCCATTGCTGGAGGGTTAATACCATTCTTTACACTCAGGCTGGTCAGTACAACCTTCACAGATACTACTTTTACTTCTCACAAGCTTCTTCTTCAAAGTGGGTATTAATAGGCATTTTCACCTGTAAGAGGTGGTCCAGATAATGATGATGTGTCGCTAATTATGATAGAAGTCCAGCTGTGCTTAGAGTAATGCAATGGGATTTGCTGGTTACTCTGCCTTAAGGAACACTTTAGATTCCTTTTAATTTTTAATATTACTTTCAAATCCCCTTCAAAATTGTTTCTAATAATCTGGAAACTTTAACTGTAACCTGCATGCTTTACCACTTGGCAGTAGACTACAGATATGCATCTCCAACTGCTGAGTTGCTGTGAACAGTCTTAGAAACTTACACCAGGCAGTGTGCCTTCATTCATCACTGTAAGCTTGTGAATGACAAGTTGTATACCCTTAGTTAATGGTAGCAGCTGAGGACCATAACTTCTACTAAGTACAAAATCAGTGTTAATGTTCAGAGACTGAACAACTCCAGGTTCCTGCCAACCTTTGGAGCCATCAAATGCAATCCAGAGCTACCCTTCTCATTTCTGTCTATCACTATCCATGCATCGGGTATATATTTCTTTCCAAGGCAAAAGAAATTATCCCAAAGCCAAAAATTGAAAGCATGGACACTAATTTCCTCAGTTCTGGATCCTAATCAAATCAAACTGTGAAAGGATACTGCTACTTTTTGCAAGTAACCCATGATGTCAGACTTCCAACATCCAAGATGGCAGAAATCTTACCAAAGAATTAATGCCATTTTAGATTACATGTATTTAGACTATATGTGGTGTGAATAGTCTAAAAATATGGGGTTTGATCTAGCTTTGCTTTACTACATAAGTGTGGGAAAATAACGGAAGATTGGCGAGGAGGACTGTAAACACACTCAAGTGATTTGCAGCTGGGGTGTCAAAAAACACATATATCATACTAATTGTTGTTTGGCCTTGTGTGTTGGACAAGTAGAACATCTGTGTTTCGGTAACATAGGCCTGTGATAGACTTAGAGGCAGCCCATTGAACATGCTTGAGATTCCTGCCCTGCTGTGGGAAAGATCAAAGCACAGTGGTAAACTACGCCTGTGTGAATCCTTGATAAACAGGTGAAAACAGCAGGTTCGTTGATCCTCTAGCATGGACTGAGCTCTGCGGTGCCTGCTTTCCCGCTTGTGTGCCTCTGCCCGGGTGCTGCTTCGGGGATCCCCCGGTTGGCGAGGTAAAGAAAATAAATTTACTCTTTGCATTTCATCCGTGGTTTTGTGGTTGTTCCTGCATCCCACCCGTGCCACCTCACACAATAAGTCAAGCAAAACTCAAGACATCAACTCCTGTTTTCACCTAACAATTTATTACAATCACTAAGCTTATTATCCAATTCTTGGAAACGCTTCTGATCCTGCATACGATGTAAGCCACAAAAATGGCAAACACGTACATAGCTTACTCTCTCTCCTCTACATCACAGCTCAGCATTCAAATACGCTTCCCAAGGGTGGCACGTAATTATGCTCCAGTGCTAAAAAATAGTGTTCCTTCTGATCAAAAGTAAGGGGAAGGAACATACCAGTTACAACAACATATGACATTATCACTTGAAAATCATCTGAATGGCTTTTCTAGTGATGTTTGCGTCTGCCCCTGCTGCCTGTGCTAGGTTTAATGCAGCCTGTGGCAAACTGGTTAAAACAAGGGGAGAATAAAGCACTTGAAGCGTCGTGATATGGCAGGTGGAGCCACAGGGAATGAAATTACTTCGACACACAGACTTTCTATGACTAGAATAGGAAATCCGTTCATGCAATTTCTGATTTCTGTGTGAAATACTGAACTCCCTATCTGTATCCTTAAAAACCCACAGACTCCATTTTGCATATCAGTGCTGTTTTCTGTCTCACTGCTTCTCTCTGGAACACACATTTCTAAAGCTTAATGAGATAGTGTCAGTAGTTTATGCAGCTCTCTTTTTATGCACGCAACCCCTAAACAACAGGCAGGATCACACACAAAAAAAGTAATTTGTCAGGGAGAGGTCATTTTTGATTGCAAAATCAGCTGCAAAGGTCTAGGGTTATACGAGGCAACTGACCCAGGAGTCAGTGCCTGGAGGCCAGGAACTACCCTGTTTCAAGGAGTTGTCTTCATAAGCTAGGTGGAGTGTGGGTGCTCATGGCAAGAGAATTAGCTTGATGAAGCAGGGATAACCCTGCCTTTCTGGAGCCAGACAGCACCCAGAGGCCAACAAGAGTGAAGGGCCTTGCAGTTACTTCATTGTTTGCTAAGCAATTTCTCTTCTGTTTTGTTTGATATGTAAAACACTGGTACTTTCTAGACTTTTGCTCCCCGCTAATGTCTCTGACTGTCTGCATGTAGCTGTTGCATATGCCTGACTTGCGAAGCTGTTCATCTGCAGGTTGATTTTTGGGAGCAGGTTTTAAGTGACAGGAGAATGTGAAGAAATCAGCATTGTGCCTGGGAAAAAAAGGCACTGTGAGCTCCAGACCGGTTGGGTATGCATGGGCATCAAGCAGGCCTGGACCCCGGAGCAGTGCCTGAATCTAGTCCTGGAGGATATCATCGACTCAGCAGGTTCAATGGCTGAATCCCTTGCCACTGTGGTCACTTGAGAGGGCAAACTGACCATACTTCAAAACCTTGTATTAGCTTGCAAGATTACAAAAAGGCCATCTTTTTGTCCTGTGGGATCCTACTTCATGGTATAAATAAAGAAAATTTCTTCTTCCCTTCATTAAAAGCCATGGTACTGAGCTAGAGCAACTAAAAACAGAGTGTTCAAAAGGAAAAAAGCAGTTCCTCCAGGTTTCTCTGCTCTAATACAGAACGGCAGCTGCAGAGGCACAAGGAACCAATTAAATCATTTGGAAACACCTTGGTTTGTAAGCACGTACGCAGGGAGTGAAGTGTTAGGAAAACCAAGAATAAATCTGAGTGCTGTATTTTGCAGAGAAATCATCTGAGCCTCCCAAATTCTCTTCTCCCTTATGTTTTGAGGGGTGCATGGCCAAGGCTTCTATCGATCACCCATGTGTGGAAGCATAACAGCAAATAAAATGAAAAACCCTTCTGGATAATTGTTATAGAACATGTAGGTGATTTGGGGGAAAAAATCAGAACCAGAGATGTGCTAAGTAAAAAAAATGATGATATATAAAATGCCAGCCTCCTGTGAGCCCCTCTGCTTCCTATCACTTATTTTGCCACTCAAGGCTCCCACCGTGGACTGCTGCTGCCATCTACTGCCACCTGCACTGCCAGGAGCTGAGCTCCCCTCCTGGATCCTGGCATTGGGACTGGGGGTCAGAGGGGTGTCAGGACATGAAATACTTTTGGACAATAAAGGAAAAACAGTTTCCAAGGAGAGAAAGGGATGGGAGAAAGCCTCACTGCCAAGATTAAAAACCCAAGTACAGTCCATTAAAGATATAATGCAAAAATGTCCACGCACTGAGGAGGGAGGCCTAAATGGAAATGCTTTTGCTTTCAAAGGGGAAGGGAAACCCATAGCTGGATCCACCTTTCTGTCATGCAGTGACCTAAACCCATGCCTAAGGTCTTAAAGGTTATTAGTCTAAGTGACATGGCTGACAGCCTACGTTTAGCCCCCATTAGATGATTAAATGACCTGCACAGCAGGAAAGGTAAGGAATGAAAAAAAGCCTGGGGGTAAGTGCAAGTTTCCTAATTCCTTCACCTGTTTCACCTGTTCTAGGAACAGAGGGCTTCAGATGCTGGTGATGGAAATCCTGCACCTGACCCCAGCTTTAAATTCCCATCAGCAAAGACTCAGAGAACAGATGAGCCTTCAATTATTGCAGGTATTTCTAAATGAAATCTAGAAGGAAAGCACACTTTTACAATGTGTAGTGAAAGAAAGACTGTGGAAAGAATGAGAAAAAATTTGGCAGTGGAACTATATCGTGTCTGTTACAATCCAGTAAGAGATATGCTGGATTTCATAACCTCTGAATTTCACACTACTTCATTGCAGGTGGCAGCAAAGATCAGACGCAGACCTTCCTAATCTCAGTTCATATTTCTTCTCTGTTAATGTTACGTAGCAGTCTTCATTAGCAATACCAATCTACACAACGGTTGCAGAGGGCTGAGAAGCCAAATAAATTAGCCTTTCGCCTTCTCTGTGCAGCTCTTGTTAGACTGTTCTCAGTGTCTAAGTCAGCTTAGTTTAGTAGTCTCTAACCTGACTTTATTACATGACCTGCAATGCACAGTTGAATAATTTTAAGTTGATTTAGCTAAGCACAGTGATAAAGTCAGGTTTTTGTTCCTTATACCATTTATCTTCGATAGCTACACTACACCATGTGGGCACTTTCTACATGGATTAAAATACAATCCAATCTGTATGACTAACATGCATTGCTGGTACTATGACTCCATAAGAATGTCATATCTAAGCATATCATCGTCTTTGTTCTACAAAGATCTGTGATATAAAGAAGTACTAAAATATAAGTTATAATAGCACCAATGATGTGCCCCAGCAGTGTGATTGAAGCCAAAAAGCTGTCCACATTGACGTAGCATTGAAGTATTCCCAGGACGTCACTCCCTCTTCCCTCATCTCCTCCAGGAGCTGAGCTACCAAAACACGCCTGAGGAAAAAGCTTTTGTAGACCTGCCTTGCTCTACACTTCAACAGCCAGATTCCCCATAGATCCAATTCTCTAATGAAATAGGAACTGAAGTTTTACAGAAACTTGCTGGGCAAGAAAGAAGACAGAAAACATGCTGGAAAGCCCTGGTGTTTGTGGTGGTATTTTTCAGGTTCTCCTTCAGGACAGTTTTTCCTTCTAAATCAGTTGTCTGAATATTTCACTCTTGATATGGAAGCTGACTTGAGTAGGTGGCTTTCCTTGAGACGCTGTCAAAGGCTGTTCAAACAGCAGCAATTAATTTGACTGGTTATCTGAGGCCCAGAGTCGTTTTTTGACAGTGTTTTTTCTTTTTTTTCTAGAGCCTTTGTCTCTTGCTCAGGCTTTGCTTCTCATTAGGTTCCTGATTCAGTGTGCCTCTCCCTCACTTCACAGTAGGCCAGAAGACAGTCCCCTCCATCTAAAGCTTCTGGAGGACTACAGGTCATTATACCTCTTTTGCTCACAGTGTTTTATAGAGTTTCAGGGAGTTGTCTGTAAAAACTTAGTTTTCCAACAGCTCATGTGAGCAAGGAGAGCAATGTTTTATCCTGCCCAAAACCAGTGAGTTTTGGCCTTTACTAAGAATAAAGCATAACTCAAAACAGTTCCTAACCCAGCGCTCCACAGACACCCGTCCCCTCACAAAGCCCACAGAAGGGAAGCGGGGGGAGGGGGTCTGACACTGCAGTCCTCTGGCAATTTGTTTCTCAGCCACACTAGTGAAACATGCAGACTCTGAAGCCAGAGCCAATGCTTCCTTGCAGGAGGCAGGATAAATCCAGTATAAGACACCATGTCCCAAAAGCTGTGCAATTTAAATTGTTAAGATGGGCAAAGTATTATTAGCCCCAATTATAGGTAAGAAAGGAACACAACCTGGTCCTCTGCCTTTCCTTAATATTACTTTTTCTGTATGACAGAAACTACACATGTGCAATCCCAAAGGGCTCATGCAGATGCTCAATAATGAATAAAAATGTTAGTAGCAATGAGCCAACAAACAAAGATGAATCATCTACCCAATTAAAATTGCCAATGGATTTAGGCAGCTACTATAAATTATCCCAAATCGTATTGATGAGTATTCACAGCATATATCTGTACAATATGTGTCACAGAAAGCCTTTTGGACATTTCACTAGATGTTTTCCATCACCATGGAGGTATCTAAGTAGATTTCATTTTCTGCACAGTTTGAGTTTTTGTCTTTGCTTGCATCTGAGATCTGAAGTAAGTGCTCATTACTGCACAGAAAAAAAGACTTTTTTTTTCCTTTTAAAATCTGGCAGATACACTTGCAGGAAAAAAATGTGATTTGTGCTTATGTGCTGTACACTCTTACCCCATGTACAACCACTAGACCATCACATCTATCATGAGAAATGAAACAAATCAAGGGCCATTGAACACTGTGAATTGTAAGAGCAAATCAGCAGAGAGGGATTCTCGCAGGTGTTTCCAGAACCACGACACACAGGACAATTCAGGGTGATCAAAACCCCTTGGCTTTCCACTTGAAGCCATGGTGAAAGAGAAGGTTGCTATGCTGGATTATAATCAAAACATTCAGGGCATCAACAGAGTCAGAATTTTCAAATGGGATTTTTTTGCTCTGCATCTGTTGTTTTATTTATCAGCTTATGTTTTATGCCACTGCATTTACATAAAACTGGATGTGCTTATAAAAGAATATGGGAAAAAGAGGAAGACTAATGTGGTATAGATCTACTTCTGCCTCTCCCTTGGTATCCAGTTTTGACTTTTTCAAAGCCATCTCTAATACAAATTGGTTTCAGGAATAATTAATTTATGAATTCATAAATTCAATAAAGGTCACGCTCAAAAAAAGCGATTTGATTGTAAGGTGCACTCTGCTGCTACATCCTGATCACTTACAATGTTTCACTATGATGCCTTTCTTAGAAATAAAGGGCTATCCCAAATATATTATTAGTTCTTACTTACTACCATTCTTTCTGTTGCTCTTGTAATATATGACAGGCTCTTCATCTTATCTCATGCTATTGCTTAGAATTGCTGTGTTCAGAGAAGCACCTGCTGTGTTTCTCTCCAGAAATGGATGCAATTCATTGATGACTACAATGATCCTTTTACACATACTATAAATCAATGTTGCTGCCTTTCAGACAGTCAATAAAGACTGCCAAAACTTTGAATGCTTTCAGTGAAAGGTGCACAGTATGTTCAAACAAATGTCAAAAATAGACACAAAAATGAAATAACCCACTTCCCCCCAAAAAAATTTGTGGCTTCCTCAGAGCTGAAAATGGCCATTAGCCCTATGTGACTACTTTGCTCTGCTGCAGAAGTGATGTGGCCATAACGTGTTCACCTCCCAGCACCTATCTGAACTTCACTTTATTCTAAATACCATTACAGAGTTCTCCAATTCTGAGAGGTATTGGCAGCCTTGCTCCTAAAGTTTCCAATTTATAAAAACTACTTATATTTTGTCAGTCAAAGGTTTCCTCTAATCTGCCATAGGCACGAGAGAGTGAGAAGAGGGAGTGGAAAGGAAATGAAGAGAAGTGCACTGCAAGAGGCCATCCAACAAGTCTGCATCCTAGACAAAAACAAGTCTAGGTCTTTTAAATGACACCTACTTAAGCAACAGGTAGGGAAGCAGGAGAGGACAGCTCCTGCCAACTCAGGATCAAATCCAGACATCCTTCTCATGAACAAAATAGCCACTACAGTCCAAGTAAGGTCTGAGTAAACCACAGATCCTTCATTGTGCAGCCATCTCTTTGAAAATTCTGAAAAAGTAGATCAGAAGCCTTACAATTTAGCTTGCAACCACCCATTCTTTAAATGAAGTGTTTGAATGGCTATGCTACACCAAATACAACCTGACGGGGGAAACTCTCATTTCCATCTAACTGTTGTGTTATATATAGTTATATATGCAGTTGGACATGATACTCATTAAAACTAGTTTTATCACAAACCTTTTCAAAAGATTTTCCCATTCTCTGGAGCATGTCACTGCTCTCCCTCAGACCTTTCTCATGGTAACGGGAAAAAAGCCACATCGCGCGTGAAGTGCTTTAAGTTAGCTTGTAGCATGATGGCTTCTAGCATAGAAAATACCTATTGAATATACTATTCACAATCATTAATCACACACTGAGTCTATGCATTGAAAAATGGGAAGGGAGAGAGAAGGAAGATGGCCTGGTAGCATCAAATCTCTAATCTTTCCTCATTTTCTTAAGGGAAAAGTGGTCTGAGTGGCAAAGACCAATTTAACCTTGTTGGCTTCAGCACTCATTGGGTGATGGGGATGAACCTGATGTTCTGAAGAACATGCAAGACAGCCACCTTTCCGCATTACATCTAAAATCTATTCTTTTAGGGTGGCACCATGCAGTGCTAATACAACCATTTTTATTTCATTTAAAATTCAGCACTTTTCCTTCCATGTTACAGTACATAAAATAGAGCTGATATTTTTAATACTTTCCCTCCTCCATAATACAGCTTCTAATTAGGCAGCTGCAAATATATGTAGGTGTAAGAAGCAGACTACGCATTATGAAAACATCAGCATTTATCGCAATGAAGTATATGGCTTTACAGTAAGATCTCTACAGGGCATAGAAAGATATCAGAGAGGTACAGAAGAGAAAAATCACATAAATACCTTATTCACAGAATGTAAATATAATGGTTTTTTAAGCTGCCTGGCAGAGAAACATGAAAATTGTGCAAACTTTATGCAGCTACTTGAGAGTCCTGTTTCTGCCACTGACCGGCACCAGATGCTCCAAAGGAAGGTTATACACATGAGACATTCGCCTCAAGCCTAAAGGTCCTGGTGAAAGGCTGAACTCTAAAATTGTCCCAGGCTCTGAGAAGGCTTGCAGAGCATGCCACAGCAGGACAGTAACAGGATGTGCAGTAATGTGCTTCTTTACTCATCCCCCTTCACCTCAGCCTCCATTTCAAACTTTGGTTGTTGGGTTTAGGCCCTGAGGAAAACATTTCAAGAACCTTCTCTAAAAAACCCAGTGAGACTAGTGGTACTTACGAAAACTTCTAGTCATTTTGTTTCTTAGATGAATATTCTTTTCTCATATATTGAGAAGCTATTGCCTTCAGTGATGACCTGCCACAGTCATTTTCACGGTGTAATCGCTTGGTGAAAAACAATTATCTCTGCTTTGAATTTCTCAGTATAATTCCCTATAAACTTTCAGATACATTTTTCCTTAGAAATGTGCTGATATTAGTAAAATCGACATTGTGGACAAGAAGAAAATTGTGCATCAGAGTGCTAAAGAGGAATGCTTTTGCTGGATATGTGTTTTTCCCAGAGAGATTGTTCAACAGCCTTGTATTCTACCCAAGAGATACCCAGATTCCTACACCAACTCTTCACCTGCTCATCTCTTATTTCACACTCAACCTATTTTGATCTCTTTCCATTGGTGCAAATAGTAAGATGGCCTTTATTTCTTGAAGATACATTTAGGTGGGTCTCATCTTGATTCTTTCCAGTGAAAAGGAAGGCAATTCAAATTGTCCTGGAGACCTATACTTGTGCCCTCTCACTGCAAAGATAAAAGCTCAGAAAGGGACCCTTTTTTTATAAGTAGTTGATAGTTTATTCTGCTTTGAGGTCAAATTTATGATTTCCCCTTCTGCTAATGCTTCATAGCCAACTGCAGCATTTGGCAATCCAGTTGGTATTTGCTGTTTCTCACCTCATCACCACAGTAAGCGTTCTGCAACGGAGCTTGATCTTCAAACTGATCTCTGCGAGGCAGCGAGGATTCAGCTCTTTCTGCTGTAGCTGTGTTTATGCTACAAGAAAAGACGAGTAAAAACTTCATTTTAATCAGCAGCTATGACTTGAAGAAACTAAAAAAGTAGGTAAGTCATAGAGGAAGTTGCTGCTTTATAGTCGCTTTTACGATTATTATGGTACTTAAAGTCCATCTATAGTGTTTTGTTCTTTAATGCTAAAAATTACCATGAGAATCCTGTTTTACTGCAAGTTAAGGGACAGTAAGGTTTACATCAAAAGTGAATAGGCAAATTGTAGCAAGTAAAATGGGCCTGGCAGATGATGAGAATGCATTTAAACTGATAAATTAGAGCATTAAAATTCGTAACATATCTGAAGTTCTGTTTCTTAATGCATACACACACGGGGATGCGCACATGCACATATATATATAAAATACACACAGACACACACAGACACAAGGTTGCAACTAATTCTCCAAGCTGTGAGGCAAATGCATGGGCAGAATCACCTCTGTCTCTAAACAGAGAGGGACACTTTTCTTCTCATGTAAATTCACTGAAGACAGGGGAATTACACTGGGGAGAGGTTTGACCCGGAAAGTCAACAGTTTTGAGCAAGAAGAGCTTTTATTTATTATGCAATTATTCACACAGAGGGACTTGCTTTCTCTTTTAAGAGGATGTGTTATGCAGTTTGACATCTGCTGTTTCTTTTGCAGAAGCTGCTTTCCCAGTTTGGGTGATAGCAGAACAAGCAGTGTCAGGGATATACATATTTGATTTGCCTGTGCTTGCGGTAGGAAAATAAAGTTTGCAAGCCAGCCACACCAAGATATGTTGCATGTCCTAGGACAATGGAGAAGATGGGATTCCTCCTGCCTGGGTGAAGAAAGATTAAGATGAACTGTGATGTATCTCCCCTACACCTATCTGTTTCCTGCTCTTTTTGGATATTGTTCCTCCCCTTTTCTTCCTTTGACAATATTTCAGTTCATTTGGCTACCAGCAGCACATCTTCCTCCTAGTGCATGTCTAAAACTCAGTAAAATAGGACCAAGGAGTCCTTTCTGGCTCCAAGGCAAGTAGTAGTTCAGGCAGACTTGTGTACCCTTGGTTTAGAACTGCCTTCCCTAAAAATATACTGGTCATATCCATGCTCCATAGCACTTCCCTCAGGGTCTCCTTTCAGCTGTGTACAATTTCTCTGTGGTCCCATAAGATAATGGGGATGTTTTGTGCGTTCCTTCCAGTTAAGAGCCAAAAAGCAAACACACATAGTGGGGATGGTTGGAAGAAAGAAGAAGAAAAACTTTAGTTTCTTCTTTGGCCCTCATTTATTTAACACCACACACGTATTGATTTTGACTGTCACCATTCCTACAATCTTAGGTAGCTTTCCGGAGCAGATTTACTAGATGTCCCTGTACCCTCTTGTGTCCCAGCTGACAGCACAGCTGCCTCTAGTCAGTAGTTACTGGAACCCTTCTACTGGATCTCCTTCGCTCAAATACAGAAGTCATTACACAGAGAATTATTAATTACCAGTGCCTCTCTTTCTTCCTTCAAACTGAGCACATTACCTTGCTTATACACCTCAGTCCAGGCTGACATTTAACCAAATACACAAGTCACCCGCAGCTACCCCTGTGTTCAAAGGCAAGAGGTGGGGAGATTCCTTTAAGCCAAGTCACCTCAGCACTGCATTATTTACTGTAGGTATCTGCACTTTTCTTCTAACAATATGGATGCCAAAAGCAATCTTATTTGAGCATACTAGTTGATACATAAAAAGGCAGCCTCTAGCAGAAATAAACAGACTTCCACCATGTCCCTCAATGCAGGTCTTAAAGATAGATATTCAGTGATGCTGGATCTCTCCATCAGCAAATCCTTTCCCCAGGACCAAAATCCAGGCTCCATATAAAGTTCCAAAGCAAACTCTTCCTACATCTCTTGGCAGATAGTTTCTATAGGAACAACCTCAGGTTCCCTGTCATCACTCAGCATATTTATTACTTACCTTATAAATCAGACATTTAGAGGTAAGTATTAACTCCAAAATCTCTAGAAGTTGCCAACAAATACAAATTCAGAGATCAAACACTCAGTGGGAGCAAACCCCCCTATAAGCACTCTGTTTCTTGATAGATACCATCCCTCCTTTGCTCTCCTTCAAAGAATGCAGTTATCCAACAAACAGCAAAATGCAGGACATATACACAGGCTACAGACATACCAAGAAGAGATTCATTGTCTTGATACCTCTTAGGACTGTTACTGTGCCTCTCGTACATAGTCACTAAGCAAAGCGCATGCTCTTTAGACTAAGGTGATTTCCAGTCTAAAGAGTTGGTATGGGGACCACCCAAAAATGAAATGATGAAGACAGTCACTGAAGTCCTGGGGACAACATGGCTGAGTTCCTCATCAGGACTCACGAAAAGGCTGCACAAGATAGTCTCTAGGAAAATCTAATGCAACCTTCACAAGAAAATTATGTTGTCTTGGAGTTTAATCAGTATCTTAGAAATTGCATGCAAATTGACTAACCGCTAAATTCATAGTTAGTGTAGGTGTTATGAAACTCTGTCTTCACCTCGTAAGCTGAGAAACAACAAAAAGATGATTTACAAACTGGACAGTCAGTATAGAATCATATATAGAGTAAATAAGAGAGATCTCCGGTTTTGTGTATATGTGAGCTTCCTCCTACAAGGTGGGATACTTCTGATTGTGTCTGCCTGTGTGCCGAAAAAGGGCTTTTATCTTTATGTGACAAAAATCTTAAATAGCAGTAACTCTCAGTCCTCAAGCTCAGGGACAGTATGGTGCCAATCGCCAGACGAGGTTAGGAAGAAATTGCTTACAGAAGCATTGTGATGAACTGATTTATTCTGCTGTAGTGTCTGTGGAATATATACCGCACAAATTATTGGTCTATCTTGTCAGTTCCAAACTTCCAACACAGTATCTTATATAGTCCTTTAAACTGTCTGGAACACAGATCAATCTGACCACAGCGACACATACCAATCACTGTGGTCAGCAATAAAGAAAAGACAAAGAAAACAACTGAATAAAAAAATAAGTTATCATTGTGTAGTGACTGGATCCATACAATGGCAACATCTTAAATAAACTGTCCGTATGGAGTATTTTATGTCTGATACCAGGGCATTTCTGTGTGCCAATCTTATGAAAGGAGACCAAAAAAAAAGCCTGGAACACATAGATATTCACCATGATCGAACTCATTTAAAATGCATCCCCATAATTAAGGATTTTAAAAGAAAAAGAGATAGATTTTGTCCAATGTATTATTAAAGCATAATGGGGTCCCCTAGGTCCCAATTAGGAAACTGGTTAAAAAATGTTTGAGTTTAAAAAGCTGCAGGTAGGGAGTTCTGCTCTCAGCTGCCTTGAATTAGCATATTGATGGCACCACAGCTCTAGCTGGAAGGAAAGGCAGAGACCCAGCACATATTTTGCCAGGCCAGCACAGTGCTCTCTGAGCACTCCTGCCTCAGTCCAAGGAAAGAATTACTTACACAGCCAGCAACAACAAGAAGAAGTTACAGTACAGAAATGTACTGGGCAAAGTTTTGCTAGTAGTGGTACTGGGAGGAAGGTATTGTGATCGGAACAACATGAAAAAGAGCAAATGCTAAAACAAAACAGGTTTCTGGCTTGGGTGTGGCAGGACATTAATCTATGGCCCTGATCTGAAACAGAGCTGTGGCTTCAGTTTCAGCATACGGTGAGGTTCTGGCACAAACCCAGAAAGTTGTACTAGAATGGCCCTTGAAATCTGGGTTAATTTCTGTCCTCTCGAAAATTTGGGACTGCTGGTGACAGTTGATTTCAAACTGGAGCCCACAACAAGGTGGTTTTGGTTGGATATTACTTTAATTTTCTGCTCAGAGCTCTTAAACATTAAGCTGATGCTTCCACTTTCATCCTGGAAGTAAGTCATCAGATCACCCAGGCGCTTACTGCACCCTGCAAGTCTTTGTCAGCGCTGTGGACCCCGTCAACAGGGGCAGTGGGAATTTTCCACCGCGCCTGCCCAGCCTGCCTTTCTACCTGTCCCTTCCTGATCTAACACAGCATCCTTCAGCCAGAAGCAAAGGGGAAACTTGTAAGGCACCTTTGTAGCACCTATTAAGGAAATTGCTTTAATAAGGTGCTCAGGAGACACTGTATGAAGTCCAGTCTTGGTGAGCTAAGGGAAAGCACTAGGAGGGATGGTTCTGAGAAGAACACAGAACTGATAAACTGGTAAAACTTACGGAAACTTGCACGCTGGTGACTATTACATGAGAAGAGGATGAAAGTGACTCAGGTTTTGGTGGAAATGGGGTATTTTTGTGTAAAGAATATCACTTTTGCTTCAGGCAGATCATTTGGTAGGCAACATCGGAGGGTTTGCACATCATGAAGGACTACTCTGGTAGATAAGGTTTAAGTAATCACACAACAGTGCCAAGATCTCTGATGACAGAGGTGAGAGGAAAATAATTGGTTTTTATGCCTTTTTTAGTATCTTGCTCCACTGCTAATAAAAACAATAGCACTGGTGTACCACCTTGGCATTTTGTTTATCCTGGGTAACTATGCAGTTTCTAGGCTCACGATGGCAGCCCATTGCAGAAACACGCGCCCAAATGCAGAGGGAATCTTCCTTGTTTTTCAGCTCAAGTTGTGGCTTCTCAAGTTATAACAGCTCACTGTCACCCGTATGGTTTCTTGCAAAAAGATTTTTTTCAGGTTTTGAAATGGCTCTTCTCCCAAAAAGGATACATGAAGAAAAAGAATGAAAATGCAAACAAAGCCAAGAAAGTCATGGTTATAGCTCCCACAGCACCTGTAACTCAGGTCTCCTCAGCACGCACAGTATACTGTAATATTGAATTTGCTGCTAAACTTACACCTTGACTGCACTGTATGCACAGTACCTTACGGTGGTTTTGACTGGTCAGCTTGTTATAGTCTGTTAAATACTAGGGGGTAGTTTTACATCTACTTATCAAACTCTGTTAGTCTCCTGGCCCCATTCTGGTCTCCTTCATGACCTCTGTCATAGGTACTGGACTAGACTCTTACAGAAAAGAGGATTTTGATGGTGCAAGGATGGAAGAATGGCCTAATGCTTCCCATCTGCACAGCCCTGTATGGAACTGTGCCAGGGAATGGCTGTGGGAGAGAAGACACATGCTCAGGAAAGAATATGTAATAAGTCACTCAGCTCTGAATGCACTGAGCTCACACTGTGCAGCCAGTACTAGTGTTTTGGTGTAGCATGCTCACAGGAACAGCAGTCCCTGGTATTTCTCAGCCTCATTAATCCCAATCCTCAGCAAAGGTTTTTAAACCACCTTCTCTGAAACTCTTTTAGTTTCTCCCCTGAGGAACTAACCAACGTCACAGCTAAGTCAGTACTTCTCACCTGCTGTTTCTTTTGAGAAATATTCTTCCCATTTCCTGGAACAGGGTATACCTCTGCCTAGAAATGACATTGTGTCTTTGTGAAACACTTTGCTAAGCCTGTGCAACTACTAAATACCGCACTGCATGTGGGCTGAAACAAAGCTGTTTTCTGGAAAACAATGATTATGAATCCCCAGGTTTGTAGATGCATATTCAACAGTATTCAGAGACTACCTAAAGCTAGTGCACATCAACACTTTCTTTGGAAATGCCACCCAAATATGTCAAGTGATGCCAACAACTTAAATCCAGACTCTGAAAGACTCTGTGCTCTTTGTGCATGTAAGAGAAATGAGTGCACAAGTTCTTCTTTCACATCCTGTCCTCCAAGGGCACTCAAAGATCTCATGTCTCCTATCTTTGAGTGTAAGATACAAAAAAAGAAGTAGTGTTGCCTGCTATGCTGCAGACAGCAAAAGTAACACAAGAGACCCTTCACACAGCAGTGAATGTTCAAGAAGAGCCCCTGTGAAGAAAAACAATTCTTTGTGGAAATCTCTGGAGTGTTGCTAACTTCTAAAATATTCTGATGAAGATACATACAAACAAAACAGTCATCCTGGTCAGACAAAAGGTTAGTCTAACTCAATATTATGCCTCCGGGGATACTGTAAATGCATAGGGAAAAGTACAAAACTAGGGCAAGCACATAGCAATACTTTCCTAAATACTCTCTCATGCTCCAAATATTTGTAGCTTTAAAACTGTGCCTTTAAATATGCAATCCTTCCCTCAGGAGGAACTCAGGTCATGAAAGGAGAATGAAAAGAAAGCAGTTGCTAAGAGTGGATGCACATATTGCCACAGCAACATCAGTTGAGCTCTTGAATCTATGCACAGGGGAGTTGCTGTTTTGAGGCAGGAGGAGAGGACGTGCTCTCGTGCTAACCTTGTAGAGACGCTCGTGGTTAGGCCAACAGCAGCTCTTGACTACATCCTTTAAACCTATGAACTCGCCTAAATTCATAAACTTTTTCTTTTCTAGATCAACCATTAGAGTGAGGCAAAGAATACTTTTCTCCTCAAATGCCCTATATTCACCTATATGTTTTAATTTTGAATAACATGCATTCATGTCTTAAGTGTATTTATCTTTGTTGCATTGAAAACTAAGATTCTGCTGACTTCTTAAAAATTTGCATTTATGATGCAAATCAAGCAGTCATCCTCTCAAAAATTTTAGTGAAAATATATATATTTGGGGCATGGGAAACAAAATTAGGATTTGACGGTCTTTGCTGTCAGTTCTTTTGATGTTCATAAATTGCAAGAATTCAGTTACAGTAACGGGGTTTTCATGAAGCTTATTATAAGGAAAGCAGGGGAATACACACAGTTATGCAATTAAATAAACACACAGATCAATGCCTGTTTATTTTAGCAATTTTGTGTAAGATCCAAAAAGGAAAATAAATACAGGTCCATGGGGAAGAAGAAGAAGTCAGAGAGTTTATTCAATCAGCTCTTTACAGTTGGTTAAAACCAGTTCTAGAAAAAAATCCTGGGAATGAAAAGCTGACATTTTCCTATGTTACATCACTCAAATTTATATTTCATTTATCCTAAATGGACTGGACTACCTGGAATGCAGCATGGCATATCTAGTGGCAGCTGCGTTACCAAAGAATTAGGACTCCAGTGAGTGGCGTTTCTAGAACCCAGAACCAGTGGTTCGCACAAACCTTATGTACTCCAACTCCGGTTTTCTAGCAGTAAATAGAGTTAGTACCAAGTGCTATTATTACTAATTTATTATCCTAAAGATGCTAGAGTTTCTAAAATCACCTGAGAGGGCATACGGAAATCCACAGCCCCTGTAGCATTGTGCTGAAGAGTTGCTGCGATACCGACTCAAAGGGAGAACGCCCCACATCCTGCTAAACTCCTGTGCTAATCCACCTGGCACGCTACGGGCAGGCCTGCAGACCTGAAAGTGAAATCAGTGTGCACGCCCCCCTGTTGCTCTATTCAAAGTAAAATGTTTGAGATTTTTGAAGCTGAAGAACGACTCCAGAAAAGGCTATCACTCTATCTGAAGGAGGACACAGAGGAAGAATATGCAAAAGCTTTGGGTATCTACCTTGCGCGAGGTAGAGTGGGACCACTAAAGCCCTTTCATGGAGATGATGTATGTGTATCGATTTACTATTGCAGTTTATTTCCTTTGCATAAGCAGTGTTTATCTTGCAAGGCTACCCTGAGGAGGAGCAAACAACTCTGGCCTCAGACCTGTAATATAACTAGGTTTCTTAAGACTATGGCCAGAGAAGCAGAGTCAGGCAATTAGTGGGATTCAGCTAGACAGCCCTGGTCTCCTTATCTCAGTGCAGACATGCCCTCAGTACATGGAAACACGGAAAGAGAAGCCAGAGAATCAACATCTCCCTGTCCTGTATGTTTCTCCCTCACAACCCACCTTTTACCAGATCTACTATACATGATGTCATACATTTCTATCTAGAAAACTATAAAGTCTTAAGACTGGGGAGTAGGAACTACATTTTGGTTCTGTGTTTCCATCTAACACAATGGAGTAATTAGTACTCTACATTTTACAACAGTCTGTTTGTTTCTCAGACCACTGCTTCAAGCTGCTCTAACTTCATTTTTGCCAGCCACTTCTGTTGCCCTCTGTAGTCTGCTTAAGATGCATGTTTACTCTGAGCCAAATCACCTGATATGGGAAGAATCTGGTCCCTGCCCAGATGCAATGAATTGGCTGCTACTGTCAAGTTATTCAAAATTTTGCAATGGCAGCACTGCTCCTAGCAGCTTATTTTATTAGTTCCCAGTTTATATTAATTCCATATGCTGCAGTGTATTAATATGTCTCTTCCCTCTTGCCTTTAGAAATAAAAAATGTGATTTATCAGCAGCCTTTTTATATTGCAAGCATATAATTGCATGTGGGTTAATTGTTAAAGTTCTGAGGGAGCTATACTAAGGGATCAATCCTTTTATTGCTGTAGTAATGAGCTTCTAATGGTTGGCTGGCTAGACCTCCTGGCCTTCCCAGGGAGGCAAGCTTTAGCCATCCCCTTTCTGTCTGCCCATTAATCATTGGTCTCCCGTAACAGTATATCAAGGGCAACATAACTGCACTATTGAAAATAGGGAGCAAAAACCAAGACTCATTGCATCTCATTATCTCCGCTAATATATAAATACAATAACAGTGCAGCTCATTTCCTTACATAGTTTGAAAAGAAGCCACAGCAAGCTTGTCTTCTCTAGGTCACTGATTCACATCCTGGCCAGAATAATAGTGACCTACAGTCATTACCAACTGACGGTGTGTTTAAAACCCCACACTCTGGGGAAGCAGCCTGGCATCGCTGACAGTTGTAACTCTCATAGTTGGTCACTGGAGAGCAATAGCAGGTTCCTTCTGCAGGCCAGAGAACAAACCTGCCAATTCAACTGCACTCCCAAGCCTGGAAAAAAACTGAACGAAATTTGGTGCTGAAAGGAATGTTTTATGTGGGAAGAAAAATGTCAAGAAAAGAGGGGAGGAGCTGAGACTGGTCTGTTGAGGTAACGGAGCTTAATGTCCATTACCTGTTTTACTTGGGATAGAACAGGGATGGGCTTGTTGTCCCATTGGTCTATCCAGTCCTGCATTACCTGAGACATCAGCTACAGATACTTCTTTGGCACTTCATCTAGTATTACTAGTAAGACTTAGGGTTTTCCAAAATGTTCTACCACCCCTATTGCACCTCCTGCTGGATAACAGACATGACTCCACTTACTTAAACGGGCATAAGTTGCTACAAACATGGTTCCTCATCAGAGTATAAAGTCTCTTATGTTTGGCACCGAGGAAGCCACGTATCCAGGCAGATCCCCAGTCCTAAGGCAGCTGAAGAGCCATCTTCTCTCCCTGCTTTAAGCCAATGACTCATGGAGAAAACACACTCCAACCTGAGGCATATGACTTAAGTGCCTTGCCATGTTTGGTAAAACACCAAATAGTACACCAGTAGTCTTTTTTCCTGGAGATTTTAGACCTCATTTTCATGACAGTACCTTTTCTCAGTTCCCGCCAGCAGGACAGCATAAGAGGCTTCACATATTGCTGAGCGATTGGTTTGTGGAGTCAGTAAAATGGAGGGTGATCGAGTGAGCTACATTCTTCAAGCGTCTGGGCAGGGCAGGAAATAAAGCAGACGGACACACACTACTGACAAACCAACAACCACGCTGCACAGTTGCATACTGTGTCCCAAAAAAAGTGCTCTGTATACTCCAGCCAGGATGTTAGCTAGCAATTAAATGAGCCTGCTTCCTCACTGAACCATCGACTATGAAGTGAGGATTCTGCTATTCAGCTCCTTTTCACGCATATTTATTTTCCATTTGAAGGAACCTAGACACCATCTTGCAGGCAACAGCAGCACTGCGTTGGTGGGAGGTTACACACAGTCTTTTATGCTCTGTCATAACAAACAAGGCCAGGCTAAATAACACTAGGCTTACTGCACATAAAGTAAATTATGCCATCATATCTTGTGTCACACATTATCTCTACCAAAGTGCAAAGATTCGGATGATAATAACTGATGAGTGTGGTGTGTTTGAGGACCTGGCGTTGAGGGAAGGAAGCAGCAATCTGGCTGTTCAAGGCAGAAGCAACATCTCATTTCCTTTCCTGGCGGTCACCTCGTGACCTAACATGCAATCCACATAGCTGTCCTTCAAAGAGGAGGACACAAAAAAGGTTTTTACAGCCTACTTTTTCAGAATGAAATCTCATCACCAAAAGCAAAGACTATTCTAAATGCTGCTGAGTCAGAAAGAAGCTGAAAAAACACAGTGATTACAAAAATCAAATGGTTCCTTATTAAAAGAGCTACATTTAGAGAAGCTAAAACTGCAGTTAAATTCCCAGTCTTACGTGCTTAGATTGACTTCTTGGCACCACCTCCACACATTTGCCCTTGCACCTGACACGCTTCCCTCATCCTCCTCCCTGCCCCCCAAATTCTAAACAGTTACAAACAGCCAAATAACTAACACAGGAGAAGGCAGATACTGCTCTTGTAACAACTTTTTTGAACATTGCATCCTGTATAGCCCTAACTGCCAATGGAGTCATAGACAGCTATTCTCATCCCAGTCCCTGGGATTCTTCCTCAGACAGGGAGGGATGCAAAGAGACCCTCCACCTGGAGCCACTGAAGAAATGTAAAGACAAGTGTCATCAGGACAGTGATGGCACTGCAGTCCGGTCTGCTGGCTTCAGGGGCTCTACTTTGGACGTGAAAGTACCAGAGCAACTCTTAACATTCAAGGAAGATACAGGAACTTTGTGATCTGTCTCTCCATGAAACAAAGAGAGCAGAGGACAGTTCTGAAATTATACATTTACTTCTAGTTTCTGCATCCAGAATTTGAATTTCTTTGGTAATGGACAAAACATTTTCCTTTCATTTTGGTGTGCAGAGAAAAGTAGATGATACAGAAAGGAAAACAGATAAATGTGGTGTTTCATTTTGCTTTCATTCACTTACCTGGGAGCAGCAGTAGGCAAACGCTTTTGCCAGTGTTACTGCTCTGAACGCTAGACTGCTGCTTTTAGTGGTAATACACTGTTTACCTATTGCAGCAGTCTGCTGGCTTTCCTGACAAATGACGACGGTGCCTACACTAGACTCTGGACTCATTGCTCTTGTAATGAAGAGTCAGTCTATCCAGGCAATATATGGCCTGTCTGCCAGTGCACGGTTAGTCCAGGATGTCTGGAGCACGTGAGACCGAGTACACAGACGAGAGCTTTTACACACATACTGCGTTCCCCAGTGGAAATTCGGACAGCGCTGAGGACACAGGTTCTGAAGAATATATCTTCAACTTTTCCACAGATGATGTGTTGGGGCTCTTATGCGTTCCCTTGCGCTTCTGGAAGAAGCCATACTCATGATCACTTCAACACTGAGGCACCTGTGCCCTGGGTTTTACCCAGCCATTCAGGGACTACACTGAGTGGGGCATAAGGTTGAATTCCTGGTATTGTTTTCTTATTATCCAGTCACAAACAGAAAAACAAGAATATTTGTTTAAACAGAAAGGTAAGACTTTGGCACTGTGGTAGACAAGATTAGTAAACAATTTTTTGCTTTAATCTTTCGATATCCTTTATCATTGAAATTAGAAGGAGAACTGGTAAAATGCAAAATTTTCTTTTTATACTTTGAATGATCAGTAGTGAGAAAAATCTTTTTGCAAGGGCAAATCATTTTAATATTTTAAAATAAATACAGACAGAAACATCTGAAAGATTACTTCATAAAAAGATTCTTCTGTTCTTATTTATATGCTTTTTTAATCTGCATAAGTTGAGCTCTTGGGTTCCCATCTTCTGTGACAGGACAGACATAGAATCCACCACCCTCCACCACCCTCAGTAATGGGACACACACTGCTAATGAACCACTCTGCTAACAAACCATATTTTGGAAACAGACACAAAGTTAACCTAGTCAGAATTATCCATGACCCCATTCTGTAACATATTCTACCCTTGTCCTTTGCTCCAGTGCAAAAAGCACATAAAATGAAAACTACACCAGACGGGAACCAATGTACAGCATTTTGCATTATTATTGCTGGCAGCAGTATATCAGAGAATTGTGCTCTAATTTTCTAATTTGGTGGCATTTTATGGCCAGTTTGTCTAAATTTAAGCAACTACAGGAAAGGCAGCAGCCAATCAAAGCCCTGTAATCTAGAGGGCAATCTGTCTTTGGCTGTCAGCCGTACAAATGCATAGGATCTGCTCAAATGTCTCTTTAAGGAGCCTGAGCGATAGCCCATTAAGGCACCCAGGTGCTATGCCTGAAATGGCAAGAAGAGCGACGTAAAGCCCCTGCCAGCCCTGAGCTATGCAGAGCAGAGCCAGTCTAAAGGCAATGAAGTGCACTGTCAGTGGAAGCTGAGAGTTGAATAAACAAGTCCTGTTCCATCAGACTTTACTTCACAAGCCTGTTACTTATTGTCTAGTAAATTGGAAGTCATCAGGATTAACAAGCTTTCTGAGAACAGCTGGACACCAAGTGTAAAATGCTGCAGTTTAGAAAGCAACATCTAAGCCCTTATTGGATCTAGTAAATTGAAGACTTGCACTCGCTTTCACAGCACTCACCACCCGTCACTTTAGGACAACCATGCCCCCCAACCCCAATTTCAAATAGGTAGAGGTGTATCTTAAAACAATTAGCAATTAATACAGATGGCATGCAGTGGAAGCACCAGAAAAATTAGTGTCATCAATCATCTTTCAATATCCACTGCAATATCGAATAGAAATCTCATCTCCGTATTATCATGCAGCTCAGAAACTGAAGTAGTATTGCTATTAACTGAGATAAAATCTAATCTACAGGATTTCAACCCTAATTTGAAATTCAGCTTATGAAATGCATCTCCCATTAAGCCAGTTTCATTATTTAAACAACATCATGCAATAAAAATACCTCAAGACTAAACTTACCATTTAAGTGATTTAGCTGTAAGTCACAAGCAAAATGGTCTAGCATATCTCTTCCAAGCACAGATTAAAATACTGTTCCACAACTTGGCATGATTTGCACTCTCTACTTGAGAGGAGTCTGGTCCTTATATATTAAGGATACATTTCAAACTAGGTCTAAGCATCCTTACTTGGAAGATGCTCTGTCTTAGCATCGACTCTTCTGTCACATATAGGCGCAGCTCTGTTGAAGCTGCACCCACCGAAGAGGAGAACTTGGCGCCAGTAGTACAGACCTGTCATCACCCATACCTCACGTAACAGGCGAGTTACAGGTCAGAAAGAAGATGTACCAACAATATTAGGCTGATGGGCCTGGAGATGATGCACTTGTGTGCGTTGTTCACCCTCTTTTCTAATATAAGAACAGGAAGAAATCAAAGGAAAACAGTGGGCTGCAGGTACAAAAGAAACGGTAGGAGATTCCTCCTCACATATTTAAGCTGTTGAACTCACTGTCACAGGACATGGCAGCTGCTACGTGTTTACAAGGGCTCAGAAGGCAATTGGACTGACTCCCAGAATAAAAATCCATCATGATTTAATAAGGAGAAAGATACTACCTCCAGCTGATGAAGTCCTTGAGCCACATATCATTGGACGCTGGAAGAGTGCACCGGGGAGTTACTACCATAGGCTTAACCCAGTTCTTACAGTCATCTCTGGGCACCCGCAGCTGGCCAGTACGGGCATTTTATGTTCTTATCCAAGTACCAAAGGGATAGACACCGCATAAAAACTTGGGTAAACAGGATGAAAATAAAATAACCACAGAAACTCCTGTTGGATAGGAATAAGGCAAATTACCAGGGCTTTGCGCTGAGAATCCATGCTGTTTGGTATTATGTACCTATGGTTACATAATAAGGCCAATTGTCTCTGAATCTTAAGAGTTACTTAATTTTCAGGAGCATCAAATGAATTCATATATCCTAGAATATTAATTTTAAAACATGGGTCAAGTATGCACTAACTATTTCACTCAGTCTACAGAGGAGGAGAAGAAATATTGTTACTGTCCAAGTGTAATATTTCTTTGTCCAGGAAAAGACTGAACAGACCTGTGGTTTTCTTGCACTCAGAATCACTCATCTTTCATCTGTGTAGTCCAGTGCCAAGATAGTGTTATTACTGAGAGCAACAGCAATCAAGTTGCTTAAAGGACTTATACCCATTTGAGAATTTTTACTGTTTCCATTTTCCAAGGGTGGAGGAACAACTCCATCCGAATTAAAAAGGCAGGCACAGGGTCAGTTCGATAGGCAAACGAGTTTTCATACACAGTTAATTGTTGTGTCAAGGTTTCAAGAAAATAATGCATTACAAAATGTTTTAAAACAGTGTGTTGCATTTGTGTGTGTTCTCCTTCGGGCATCTTCTAACCCTAGGTGAAAAATACTCTGGCTGGACAATCTACCAAAATATGATGTAAGAATTTATAAGGGAAAAAAACCAACCAACCAAGTGAAGCAATGAGAAGCAGGTAGACATTTTCCTTCCCTCAGTATTTAGTAAGCACTTATTAATCTTTAACACCTCTGCAAAACAGAGAATACAAGAGGTGATATTACCATTCAATAAATTCAAGTAACAAAGGGTAGTTCTGCAAAGTCTATCTGAGGCTCTGTTTCACCCCACATTTTGGTTTGAGACATCCACGTTCCCAACCGAGCCTCCAGAAGCTTTCCAGAACATGGTCCTGAACGCCTTCTCAGGGGTCATTAAGCCAATCCCTACCAGAAGTATGAATACAGGTCAGTAACACCTGCGCTGTCAGCCTGCATCTCCTCAGGGATCACAAGCGAGGGAGGACACCTTCCCCCAATACCCTAAGTGGTGCTATCCACAGCTGAGACACAATCATCTTTCCCAAAATCTGCAACCACATGCCTGAGTCTCAGTTACCAGCAGTTCCCAGGCAGGGCTGGTGAGTGTGTGGGAAAACCCACGGTCCTCTCCTGCAGATGCTGAAAACACAGGCACCGTGTCAAGGGAGCATGAGTGGAAAATGTAAAGGGTCAGCCTAAAGGATCTCATACTGAATCATGAGTTCTAATATGTCTGTGTACTAATGCCACAGGACGGCATCTCTCCTGGCAATGATGGTCAAAGGCTCGCACAATGCCAGCCACAGAGGCACCGTATCGACCTCTTACCTCGGAGGAAGTGTCTGGATTTAGGGGAACCGAGGAATCAGATGTATACATCTTGCTAGAACAAGATGATAATAAACAGGCTAATATAACAGAAAGACACATATAGGGAAATGGGATTTTAATATTTATCTCCCTGTTTAGCTGGAGGGAATAAAATATGCAAATGAACAACAGGACCTTAAGACATTACTAATGTCCTTCCTGTGAGCAGAATATTTAATTGCATGCATGCTTCTCTGAACACTTACTCCTTCCAAAGGGGAATGCAGGCCATTTTGGAGTGAGGAGGTTGGGACTAAGAGCTTCAGACAGGTTCCATTTTTAATCTTAGATATATGCAGCCACTCTCTAGTGTGGTCTCTGCTTGCTCCAGTGCTCTTTGCATTAGGAAAGAACAACATGTACACAGGCACAAAGACAGACAACTGTAAAGGGGAAGATAATTTGCAAAGCCAGAGTGGTTCACTGAAAAGAGAAGAAACAACCGTGTGACTGCATGTAAAAGGAGAAGAGGTCAGGGTGAACATAGCAAGAGGCCACCGAAACACTTATGCTAATATTTTGCTTTCATTCTCCCCTAGTGGATTCTAAATTACTGAAAGAAAATCAAATTTTAATGGCCAGGGTAAGTCTGCTAGAAAATCACAATATTTAGTGAGCCTAGAGGCAGGAGAGAGGAATCAGCAGTAGCTGATTTTCATTTTGCATTTTTTTTAAAAAAAGAAGAAAAACATCCATATATATAATTTGTTCACCCAATACCAAGCGCTTTGTCCTTTTGCTGTCATCAAATATGACACTGCAGACTACCACTGAACGACACTCTCAGTTCCTAACGCCAGCTGCGGCATTTTTACTCACTAACACAATGGGAGACAAAACCACGTTTACTGCAACCTTTAAATTCCACTGCCAAATTAATTTTATTCTATGTCTCAGTCACATGCCCATCTTGTCTAGCAAAGACATTCATTGTCACTTACAGATTAACATATTTATTGGTATATAATTTGTAGGTGCTTATCTTCAGCACCGAGTCCTGATTTGGGGCATTATATCACCACTGATCACTAACTGAACTTCTGGTTCTCTCCTACTCCTGGGTTTTACACATATTTCTAGACCCCTCTCTCAGCAGACTATAGGTTGATGCAGCACTGTACTGCACTTGGCTTCTTTTGGAAAAAGCATCAGGTCAGAGTTCAGCCACAGGCAGGGCACTAAGACAGAAATTAAAGCAATGGATGCCAGAAGGCAGAAAATGGTAAAGTTCACTGCAAAAGCACTGAGCTCTGAAACATCTTGACAAAATGCCATATTGTGGTGGCAAAGCAATTATAGAGTTCACAGTCTTCCCTACTGAGAGAAATGAGTCAGTTTTCGTTTCTCCAACTTACTGTTTCAGCCTTTCTGCAGAATCAAACAGGATTAAATTGATTTCCACTTTGCTCACTTGCAGATGTACAATTAATAAGTAATAGAAATATAACTGCATTAAGAAAATCTTATACTAAAAAGTATGGATTTGTGACAAAAAGTAAATTCTGTGGCTAGAGAACAGAGGGCTATTACGATAAATTAATTTACTCTTTAAGCAACCCTGTGACAGGTCCTACTTTTTCAGATGGGAAACTGGATCACAGAGTGCTTAAAGAACAAAGTTCCACCTTTTTCCCTATGAGGCCTCCACTTTTCTTTTTAAAACTTTCAGTCCTGTTTTGCCCTCTCTAATAGAAGAGCCCATGCCGTAACCCTTCAGGGCAGTACATGCCAGGCTCAGGTCTGCTTCCAGTCACGGACTCTTTTAAAGATAAACAGATAGAGCTTAGGTCAGCAGAGTAGGCTGGTGAGGAGTAGAAGGCACTGTTATACATGTCAAAGAGCAACTTAAAACCATTCTTGGCTTAGTCTAGCAGAAATCTTCTGTATTGGGGGAAAAGTGTGCAGGGCAGGGACTACCAGTGCCACCATGAGGTTTGGTCCTGCATTTGTTCATTACTAAGGCACAGAGTCATACCGAGAGGGACTAGAACTGCACGTACAGCTTATCTTGCTTCCCTTGCAAATACTGAATTTATGACAAAAATATAGGGAGAAGACAGAGAAACATAATATCTGTGAACAGTATCAAGGGAGTCTCCACAGGAAATACAAACTATGTCTGTATCTTTTTGAACATGAAACATGTTTTCCCTTTACACTTCATTTAGTAGAAAAAATTCCAGCCATTTTAGCTGAACGACTGGCTTTTATATCTGAGCTCTAGAAGAGCTGCTTAGCAAGGAGAGTCATTAATCTATTTTCAAACCAGTACCAACAATTAGCTCTTAACGAGTGTTTTTCATAAGAAAAGACAGAAATAATCTGGTTTAAGCTAAGGTGATTTCTGTACCTACTCCAGCACGAGGCCCCTGTGCAACATCAGCAACACGTCGAGTGCTTGAGAAAAGGTTTGCCTGTGACCTGCGGCAAGGGCACAGATAAATAGCAGATTTCAGAGTTCAGCTAGAGGTGGCATCACCTCCTATCCTTGCTTTGCCACGGCACTTCATCAAAGGCCTCCAATGGGAAAGCACCCACTCATAATCTGGAAAGGGAACTGTCATTTTTCAGCCAAAGGTCTTACAACACTTGACAAACCTGAAGGGTTTGACCATTGCAGTACGCCGGCAATGACTGACTGAGAAGGGCTTTCAAGGAGCAAAGTGAGACTATAGCTTGCATGCCTCCCTGCGGATGCCATGCCTGACCATACCCTGCGTGGGCTAATTCCGGTAGAAGGCATAGACCCACGTTCTGTGTGACACTTCTGGCACTGGTCACAAAGACAGACAGATGGACAGACAAGCATTTGACCTTAATACTTGTGCAGATGAATGGAGAAAGGAAACGGAGCCACTGAGTCAGGCTAAAGTGAAGCCAGGACCTGGGAATTTTAATTACTATTCGACACACACTTGCTTTCACACCTCCATGAATGCTCCCCCAAGCCCAAAGTTCATGGCTGGATCCAAGCCTTCAGTGCTGCTTCAACATACGTAATCAGGGCAGGGCAGCCTATTACCACAGTGCTCCTTGATAATGAACTCCTTAATGGTTCAATTAACAACTTTTAACAATTGCGTTTCTAATTTCCTCTTTTCACTGGTGTTTATTTATTTATTTTATTCTACTCCTCCTTCCTTCTCTTGTCAGGCAAATATAACTAGGAGAGATCTAATTAGCTAAGGATATTGTTGTGTAAAAACTTTGCTAACGACTTACTCCTGCCTATAAACCCTGGGGTGTCAGCTTCTCATGTGTCAACAGCTTCCTGTGAAGCCTCATCATTTTGTATGTGAACTTTGATCCATACTATAAAATTAATTACTAACTCTTATAGCGTAATGTATCAAAAGGAGGCAATTTAGAACTAGCTGAAGAGATCTGTTCATTTGTTTATGGATCTGCTTATGTATTTGTCAAAAACATGCCACACAACTTTATCACATGAAGAACTTTCCGGTGAAGTCTCTGACTTTAAGTGGGCCTTTTTTGCCTAGTTCAGCTGCTCTTAGCCTGGGCTGCCTTTAGCATTCTTAGCTTTAGGGCAGGCTTTTCCAAAATGGTGTATCTTGAATACGACCAGAACAGCAAATGTTCTCAGCTATGTCACATAAACATCTGTTTGAAGTGGACAATGAGGCTCCCACCTAGAAAATAGACTCTTCAGTGGTGTATTTGTCCCAAAGTCCCTAAATCAGCTCTGAAAGGCTATTGCGTCCTCACAATTTTTTCCACTGGGAGGATGCAGGGTGATAATGTTTTTCTTTCAGTACTGTTAGTGCCACCCGAGTTTGCTTAACACGGGGAGAATACAACTCTGCCCTCACCCTTCCAGTGTCTATAACTCTTCCAGGGTCAAACCTGCTGCTTTCTCCTCATGCACCAAAGCAGTTTATCCCAATGACTAGACCTATTCCCAAGCTTTTGACTGAACCTCTCCTTGCTTTAACACCTCAGTTAAGGTCCACCTCAGCCCCAGAGCAAGAATCCAGCCTAAATCATCTCCAACAGCAGAGTTTCAGACCCTCTTGCTATTTATTTGGAAGGCTAAACTTTGGAAGTCAAGGCAATGTGACAAAACCTACTCTGCTAGTTCCTCTGTCGTATGCATCATCAGCATGGTACTATGGACCACAGGACTTGACCTGGCTTGAATTAAGTCCTTCAGTTGCGTTTGTCCCACCATCTCCCTCTCATTCATGACTTAACTCATGACTCCTAAGAGGTATTTTGCTGTAACTGTCCTCAATGGTGCTATTATCACTTTGCAGGTTTCATCAGAGCGAGACAAGCTTTTGGGACGAGAGGGTGCATTTCTGGGCAACAGCTTTATCTGGGAAAGTTTCTCTGAAGTCATATGAAAGAGAATCAACCAAAAGTATCAAAGAATCTAAAACACTGGAAAACATTCTACTGCTCAAAAATAAATAACCTATACTTTACAGAATAATTATAGATGATATGGCATCCACACTCAGCATGGTCTGGTTGGTAGAAGGTGGCAGGACTGACCAAACATTCACAACCACAGAAAGCTGCCAGAACACAGATAAAAATCTTTATATGAGATAAGAACCAAATCAGAACCAAATTATTTGTATTTTCAGTCAGGTTGCGGTTTCCCCTTGTGTCAAAGCCAGAAGAGGGATTACTATCCTGGGTGTATAGCACCAGAAAACCATGAGGAAAGCTGTTGCTGCAGACAGAAGATCAGGCAAAGGCTCTCGTAGGCTTTCAGTAATGCAGGAGTTACATGAAATGCCCTTGTCTCCAGACCCTGCATATGATTTCACCTCCAAGACTATATGAAACCTAGGTCAAAATCAGACCAAACAACAGCTTTCAACTTATCTTTGAGTAAAGGATGGCAAGCAGGAAATCTGGTTCAATGTTCTCTTTCCCGGGTATATTTTTGTCCAACTGTATCAGTAATCTTCACGCTTTTCACACTATAACACACTTTTTTCCCCGATAACCATATACAACACAAGAATAAAACTATTTTTCCTTCTTTGTGAGGGGCTGCAGCCTCACCAGTAACCAATATAAAGCAGCTGTCTCCATGACAAGGACTACAGGCACAAAATCTGAAATGCAAATCTTATCAGCATTTATGTTTTTATAAACTGTATTGACAGCAGCAGACTGAGAAAAAAGGCACGGCGCACTCTAACTTTATAAAAATGCTTGCCACAGTTTCATTGTGTCAGACAGTAACTGAAAGTCAGTTGAGCTTTAGGGAAGGCACAAATGGGAACTCTTAAAGATATAATATACGCTACTGACATTTAAAAAGACAAACACAAGTACAGAGCAAAGGGAGCTAATTTAATAAAATAAGAGTTTGGCAGCGAGTGTCTATTTGTCTTGGAGGACTTTTTTCTTTTTTTAAAGAGCACCATTCATGTTGCTCATTTTCAGGCTTGGTTACATCCCTGATGGATAATTTTCCAGTTACTACCCTTATTAAAAAATACTAGACAATTTCACAGCAGTAGTCCCAATCACTGTAGCAATACAATGCTGCGTATTATGCTATTCATCTTCAAAATGCTCCATAAATATTAAAGACTAGACCATAACACTGCACTCTACCTCGAATAAAGGTAGCCCATAGCTATTCCAGCCTATGAAACTTCATTCTCTGTACCCAAACACTGCAGTTTCCCACTTGCATCCTTCTTGCTCCAAGGGGTTCAAGTGTGGTTTTACCTGAGGTTTTATTCCTTATTTGTCATCTAAATGAGAGCGGAGGCCTCATTAAAAATCTAAGCGTGACAGTGAATACCACACCCATGAAAACTGGCCTTTCACCCTCTAAGGTGTCCTCGGTGCTTTATGAAGGACTAAGCGGCCAAAATAGAATCTTCTGCTAGAAGCCCGTATGCTAAAACAGTTTTCCTGAATTTAAACAGCACTGCATTGGATGACACTAAAAGCTTTAGAAGTGGCCTTATGCAAAAACTTTGTCAACACATAGCCCTTAAAACGCTTTTTCAAATCATTCTCTAAGATGCTAGGTCCACTCATTAGCTTCAGAGGAAACTGAAGAGGAAACACACAAAAAGGATAAGAAACCAGGATTTTCCAGTTTGAAGGTTGTTTCTAACACTACTCTTTCATGCCAACAGTGCTAGTAAGAGGTTATTTCTCACGAAGACCACTTCCTGCCATCTTCAGTGCACTTCAGCTTGGTTATCAGCAGCTGCTTACCCAGGACCTTGGGGGGGGGCGGTGGTGGTTAGCAGGCACTGTCTGTCCGCACTAGGGTGTGACCACACATGATTTCCAGGTGGAGACAGAAATTTTGATGTTGCTCTAATATTACATTGGGTCTACACAAATATATTCTGTACCAAAGATAAAGATGTCATGTTGCTAATTCATCTGTTATCACAATAGATATATAACCTTGTATCATTTAGATGTCTACCGTATCTTCAAAAAAAGGGTAGAAGGAAGCTACAACTTCACCAGTATACTATTTATTTTAATGCAGAAGCACCTACAATTATATAAATGTTAAGTAACCATAGCTGATTAACTCTGTTAAGGTTAATTGCAGTTGAATGTAATTTAAAGATTCATTTGAAGTTAATTGTATGTTCTTTCAATAATCAACATTTTCATATTGCATAAAACAGCTGGTAGGAAAATGCTTTTATGACTATTAAGTCCCTGTTGAGGTCTAAGAGATACCAGGAAGACTTCTTTATGAAATGCATGCAACTATTCTCCCTCTCAGCTTCAGACACTGGAATAGGGCCTTACAATCACAAAATGTTGAGCAATTTTTTTCTGAAATTCAGACCACCTTTGGTACCTCAAACTGGTACCTCAAAACTTGAGTAATGTATCTAAAATCAGTCTGAAAAAATCTTGACTGCAGGAGGCTTGTATCACAATGGGGTGACAATCATTTCTGTCCTGGATATCTCAATTCATCAAAGATCCAATAAATCCTTTAACTTTTAAAAGTGATTACCTAAATGACGGGAGAGTGACTATTCTAGTCTCACAGAATGAAATGTTTTCAATAAGAGTAGCAGTTCACTCAAGATTTGTGTACTGATACTGAGGCATTCTGAGCATTTTACTGCAGACTACAGTCTCATTATTTTTCCCAGTCCAAGTCATTGTCAAAAGCACCTGGACTTCCAGAGAGGCATGGCCTTGTAGTCTCAATACAAGAGCAGACACAAAAGTTCAAAACTAACATAATTTCATGTTTTTCCACCATGTTGCTTTAGGGAAGGAGTTTCAATTACCTGCCCTGGTTTCTAGCAGAGATAAAAACTTTCATTTAACATTTTAGAGGTCATATTTTGAAGAGTTCATATATTTCTTGTAAAATACCTGAAGCTACTATTCTAAAAGCACTGAACAATGCCAAAGTGATATTTACATAAGTTAGATCTTTCACTTACATTTTTTTACTCATGGTTCTAAAACCATAATTGTTTTAGGCGCCTGTAAGAGTTAACAAAAAATCTGATTAGAAAGTATAGCCATATTCTGCTATGGGAAGCCAGGCTCTCACCTCCCAGTAACCTAGCAAACACTCTATAAACAGCTAGAAAAAACATCTGTAAGAAACAGAAAAGAAAAGGGATGCTGAGAGCAACGTTTGTGAATTACAAGTAGGGAGTTCTAAAAGAACCGAAACTGGAAGTGAAAAGTCACTCTTCATTCTACAAGCTATAAAAAACTAGCTGAGCTATTAACCCACTTTTCATTGACTTGACTGTGGATCACGTTGGGTCTGTGTTCAGTACAAACCTGAACACCTTGCTGCCATTAGAGTATAGAACTGTGCCTCTCCTGGTTCACACGGGGGTAAGAAACGAGGCGTCTTGTGTTCTGGCTGTTGTTGGATATCTGGGTCTTGTCACTGTAGCTGTGTTAGAGAAATTCCACATCTGAGACAGCGTACTACTCTTATGAGAGGGAGCATTTCCATTATTTAACATGGTGGTGCTGCACACAGAAGAGACAGGCAAAGCTCAATAGAAGGATGACCAGAAACAATTGTTGAAACTTCGTCTAAAATCTGTTCCTTCTCTGGATTTCTGTTCAGCCAGCTTAGCATTTTTTGCACATTGTTTAATTCTAACAGGCTACATGCTGAACAGTCAACTAGATTAACAGAGGTATTGTTGATTTTTAGGTTAAATTCAAAAGCCAGAAGGAAAACTACCTGGATTATCGGGGGCGAGGGGGGTCGCTCAATTAATGCATTTCCACATCTCTAATAGAACTACAGATTTCCTCCTTTTTAATGACAGCTTCTACGTTTGAGGAATACAGATCTTTATTTTAATAATTCTGTAGTGTATATTTCATTTACAGAAGGCTGTTTCCAGTGGACTGGAGATGAAGCACAACACTGGCAGTAGTTTTCTAAGTTCCTAGTCCTAAACCTCAGATATTAGACCTCGTTTGTACCTCTCTTAATGCCATAAATATTGAAATTTTATGCTGTAAATCTTGAACCATGAATGAAGTTGTACCATCTTAACAACATTATACGGATTCTAAGTTTTCTTCATAACAGCATGGGGCTATCTTGCAAGAAATATTATCACAAACTTTTTAAAAATCTATACAAAGTATAGACTTATTTTGGACATAGTCCCATGCTTTTTCTAATACGGGAATGATTAAAAATACTTGGCCCAGAATACACCTATTTTCCAAGGATTTTTCACCCTCCTGTCTCCTTTCTGTAAGCCATAAGCCTCTAATATGAAATACAGAGCTGAACTGATATAAAAGTTTGGTGGCTGATGCTGTAACTCTTACATTCTGGGTTGTCTCCCTATGTCAAATTTGGGCATGTGATTCTTTCTTCAATACCTCTGGAAAAAACTGCCAAATGAACAAAGTTAGCATACACGGCCTTCAGTCAATTTATTCTGACTTCAGCAATTACATAGAGGTACTGTCAATACCGACCACTGGGTTGTATTCACATTGTATTCTCTTCAGAGTGTCATCCTCGCAGTTCATGCAACTATCTCATATTTCTTTACTTTCTTCACACAACATACCTTTCAAGTTATCATCCTTCATTGTGTCAATGGGAACAGATACACTCACATGCTTTATTCCTTTTATCTTCTGTGAGTTTCAAAGGCAAAGGATAACGTAGTATTACACATGATAAATCCATTTTTCACTAAATGCCTTATCGTCTCTCCACCAGTGTAAAACAGTTCAGATCTGAGACACCCCTTGTCTGGCCACCTCAGTGCCTGCAAGACTGAAATGGCCATGAGGAACAACTTTTAGTTGTTCCACGACATTTTGGAAGGCTTCCTTTAAGTTCAAACAGTTCCCAGGTTAAAGTCCCAGTTCTCTCCACAAGTAACACTAACGTCATGTCTCTTCTTCTGAGGACTGAGCACCAAGAATTTCTTCACAATATTATTTTACTTTCTGGACAACCCCAACCTAAAGGTCTGATGCCTTCTACTCTTCACAAGTCTTGTGTCACATTAAGGAATAGAGGTAGTGAACAGGCAGACACAAAACCAGGAGAAACATTCTCTACACGCTCCCAGTAAATCCATGCCTTCAATAATTACTGCCAAATATAAAGAATAAAGCAGCAAGATGACTCAGCTACCTGCCACCAGTAACTTTCAGAGAACTATTTGTGTGAGAGTACTCCAGAAGGTTGTATTGTTGGCTTGGCAAAGACAAACATTTATTCATGTCAAGAAAAACAACTTGTAATACCATCTCATCTAGCACAATATATCAACAAGATGATCTCTCAGAAAAGAAAAGTTAGCAAGACAACTATAATTACTTCCCTTTATTGTGAAAGCTGTACGTTCTCCTTGTGGAATAATATTTCATCTTCAAATTCATCTCCTTTCTCACTTACCGGTTTTGCTTGTATTCAGAATTTTTGATTCCTCTTCTCCCCACCCCATCGCCCCACCCTGGTGAACTGGATAGCTTCTGTTGTCGATGCTTCTGAGCATCCTTTTGCTAGATGACTATCCTATTTAATTGGTTTAGTTGAGGCACAAAAGCAAGGAGAACTCTTTCTTAAACAGATTTGAAAACCAAAGCCCTTAACTGAGCCTCCTGAGTCATTCAGGCTTTGAAAATAAGGCTTTTAGTTTGGCTGTTCTAGAAAGGCAGAATCAGAGAATTGTACTTACAGGAGCTGTAGTAAATAGTCATCTATATTTTGCTGTCTGAGCTCTGCAGCTCCGAACTGTAAGCGTGCAGGAACGTGTTTAAATTATGGGAACTACTGAGGGGATCCAGCAGAGAGTGAGTCCCAGTGCTTGGGATCAGGTTGCAGCCACCAGGTTGGGAGACAGCCCAATATCAACGCTGTATAAAAGCAAGGTCAGGAACTGAGAAGTTAAGGTGGATACGAAGTTGGAAGGCAGGGTAATAACATTGTCAAAAGTCAGAAAAATAAGGAGTCAAATATGGCCACAAAGGCTTTTTTGCAGGAAGTACAGGTCAGGAGTCTGGCTCTAAAAGAGAAGGGACAGAGCAAGAGCAGAGAATACAAAATCCAAATGGCTTCCCGAACAAAGGAGCAAGGGTCAGAACCAGGAATCGGAGATGACTGCCCAGCTCACATACGCAAACAATAAGCAGCCCAAAGCAACTGATGGGATAAATCTTACACCCGTTTGGATGCAGTAGATCACCCAGCAGTTTCACAGACCAGTTCTCAACTGATTGGGCTTGTCAGGCTCTTTGCTGTCCAAGCTGGAGCCCAGATGGTGACAGAAGAGTTTGGTTGTCCAGCTGAAATCTAACAAACTAATAACCTTTAAATAAATCATATGACTTTCAGAACTGCTCAGCAAACACTGGTTCTTGTGACTTTGTTTTTACTCAAGCATATACTGAAAACTTCCTTCACCTCCCAACAGAGGTTTTACAGAGTCAAGATACAGACCAAAGCACTGAAAGTTGAAAAATGAGTTGCTGTGAGATACAAAATTCAGTTAACCGTAACCAATATTTGGAACCCCTCTGTAAGTAGCGTATAAGTTGCTCATTTCATAGTCCCCAACAAGTGCAACCGACAATCCATCCACAAATAAAACTTACTTATAGCTTTAAAATCCCTATGTACGACATTTGTGGATTCAGTAATTGCAGGGGAAAGAAAAGCCAGAATAAAATTTGCATAACAGAAATTTCCTGACTTTGATTATAGTGGGCAAAAGGAGATTTTAGGATGCTGCAACTGCCCTAGGTGTTTTACACAGAGTATGAAGTGCTAGGAAGAACAGGGTCTAATAGGGTATGAGGAGATGCAGTTCTGTTCTCTGGATCTCAGTTAACTGCTTGTTCTGCCCAGAAACCTCTGAGAGGTAGCACTGTCACAGCTTGTAAGCTGCCTGCCCTCCACGGCCTTACTCTTTGTAGAAGCATAAACATGTCTATCAATCAGGACTGTTATCACGACTGCCTCAACAAAATTATTCCATTTAGAGTCTCTCGTTCTCCCGGAAACAAATGCTGTAAGCATGAACTGCGTGTAGGTGTGGTTACACCTACGCAGATACTAATCATAGATTAAATTAGATAGATGAAGCATCAGAAGTCAGGACCTTCTATAAACACAGATATTTAATGCATAGATAGATGACTGGTAGAGTAATTGTCCGCTGATAATCTCTCTTATCTTGATGTAATAATATAAAGCTTTATTTTAGGCTCAAGCCACAAGTACAGGATAACCTCAGACTTATTTAGCCAACTTTTAGTCCAAAGCAGAAAAAGGCAGGAATCCATAATCTGTCTGCTCGTTCATTACTACAACACAGGAGACAGAAAGCAATCTCTGACAAAGGATAACTTTGAGATGGAGTAAGGAGACTACAACACCCTCCGAAGACACACCTGGGTTTGAGTAAAATAATTCTTTTCAGCAGTCTTTTAAAATTGCATCTCCAGCTTCAATCAAGTGCATCTTGATGTAACAGGAGTACAGTTCAGAGGAACTTGAGCGACAAAGTGCTAAAGAATGTTTTACATAAGAGAGTCACAGCATGAGGAGACTTGCTAAGAACTCTGCTGGCAGGACTCAAGAAAAGCTGAGCAACTTCAATAAGAAGATCAGGGTAAATGAAAGCAAAATAAAAAAAAAAAGGCAGAAGAAGAAAAGAAAGGCCAATGTAATAGAAATCTTGTCTGACTACAAAGGCTGAAGGGATGAAAGGCAAAAGGAACTTCATGTGTTTTCTACCTTCTTGTTTTTGGGCTCACATGCACTGGCGCATCTCTGCAAATGTCAGCGAGTCAGAAAGCAAATCAAAAGAAACAGCTCTGATCTGGGGAGCGTGCTTTTGAAAAGAAATACACCTACCGAGGGTGTAATGTGGCACATCAGGCCACCTGGATAATGAGGGGCAGCAGATGAGAAGGAGGATGAATTACGTCAGCTCCTAAATGAGAAGGCTGATGGCAGAGATGGGTCTGTTTTGCTGGAGCTTTCATTAGGAATCATTTGTGTAGCAGCGCTTTGGGCCTCAGCTTTGGCGCTCTCTTTGCTGTGCAGAACGAGTGCTGTTGGACATGAGATTTCAAGGAGCTAATCTCTGGCTTGGAGCCATGGATGACCAAGCTCTCTCCTCAAACCGTTTCCAGAAAGCTTGCAAAACACTTCAGCACTGCAAAACATTTTTGTCTACATTTTCCTAGAGCCTCATAGAATATTGTGAACTTAAAAGAAATTGCCTAAGTGTCGTGACTTATGAACTGCATCTACAAATGCTGATTTATCTTTTAAGATTATTAACTGGTTCAAGAATTTCTTCTGATATCCAAAGATTTTTGTCTTAAAATTGTAACAAGTAAGTTATATTCATACATAAATGTAATGACAAATGTATTTTTTGTGGAGAAGTTAAAAAAAAAAGGGAAATGAGTATGTAAATTCACAGAAGTTTAAATAAGCTTTTGAGATTTTGTCGAAAAGCTTTAGACGGCAAGTTTCCAATGGAAGGTCAGGAGAAATGCGGATAAGTGTAATTATTCTGATGAATAAATAAAGGGCTCAACAGAGCAAGTTGAAAAATGGCATAAAAAGGAATAGCCGTGGTCTCTCTCATTTATGTTTTAGCAACACATTCATTTGAAGTCTTTACCTTTACTGTGAAATAAAAATAGGATGGATGTGTAAGAACAACTTAAGAACAACTTGTGAGAATTACAGAATTAATCCTGTAATGCTATTGCTGTTGTTTTTCTCATTGAATTTTGTGTTTTACTTTCACAAATATTCATGCAACTACATTTACTGTGCAAAGTGAATTTCATCACTTGCTGCTGGTATTCAGAGAAGGAACTTTACATTTACTCATGTGAATATTCAGGCTATTCAAAGTGCTGAAGGAATTGAAAAGCTTCATCTGACTTAATTTACAGCTAATCAATTAAACTCAAATAGCTAAATAACAAAAGCAGAACAATATTAAATCTTTTTTATTACAAATACATTTGGTGAATTAATTTAGAAACTGGACATTGCTATGTTTGTCATTAAAACAAGTTCTCCACTGCCTAATCATCACTTACAAACACCATGACAACAGGACAAAAAGATGGGTTGAGTCAGGTAATGATTAAGCACCAGCATTACATTTTGACCCGTGCTTGGACTAGCTCTACTGTTTGATTGTCTCCAGAAAATTAGGTTCTTTTCTCATGAAGTTTTGTATTATTCTATTACGCAGTTTCACTCAGCTACAAATGGAAATATGGGGGGAAAAAAAAAACATACTTGAAAACAAAGCCATGAATGAGGCTATTTCTGTTCTGTTTCAAAGCCAGCCAAAGCTCAAAGGAAAATCTGTTCTAATGAGATTTCTCCTCCAAAGATTTTTGGATGCACTTGGATACACATTTAAACCCTTCAGGATTTATCTGATCAGAAATGAATTGTTGGGCAATCCTCATATGCTCATGGGTCCAAGTCATGACCTGGAACATCCTGTTGTGCTAGAAGTGGTAAAGCAATGAAACTAATAGCTTTATCAGAATTAAAAGGCTGAAACTGAATCAGGAGAAATGCAAGATAATTAATTGGAGCACAGTAACTTTTTCAGTGCTTGGTATCATATCTCAAATGCTATTGCAAGGCATTTCCACAAAAGCGAAAGATACATATTTCACGTTATAAATGAAGGTGCAATCTCTCTTTATCTGGACACATCCACATCAATGCTGGCTTTCATTTGAGGATGCAAAATTGAGATGGCAACAGAATGACAGAGAGACCTTAATTTGAGTGGTCCAGGGCAGATTAAATTGATGGAAATACACAGTTTTGCAGAAAGCCAAAGGATTTGGTGGCTGACAGCTTTTAAGCACAGCTGCCTTCTGGGCACTGAGGAATTGTACATTTTGCTTTGCTTCAGTATGTTGCCACTTTAGTCATTTAAATCTCTGTCCAAGACTGTAAACATTTGTGAATGAAATAGTCTAGGAATATAGTGCCTGAACTCATTTTTCCTCTCTCAGAAGAGGAATAAGCTACAACATGAGTGCAGCCTGTTAACCAAAGTCTCTGTAATATCATGGAGACATGAGATTTACACACAGCTCAAAAGTCTGCCCTCATTCTGACTCAAAAGCTCCAGCTGAAAAGAACTGTGGGAAACTCAGATGATTACGGATGGTGATGTTGGGGACTAATGCAGGTTGAGATGGAAAGAAAGTTTGAAGGAAATCAGACATACAACTTAGGTTTTACAGGGTTGCCAACACTCAAGCACAAGTTTGTCCAATGAAGAAGGGTTGCTAAGAGTGAGGGAGATTTCTCCATCACCTGTTTTCTTTTCTGTTCTGAATAACAGTAGGGAATAACACATAGCAGCAGAGAGACACACAGCAGCATCCCTAGACCATGGGGCTGATCTGCAGTTCCCATGGAGACAAGAATGGTTACTTAGTGATTGAGAGAGAAGGGCCCTTTCTCCTGTCACATTTTCTTTAAAATTTTAGTCACTACATTGGATTGTCAGCCTTCTTATTTTTTAAAAAGGTAACACAGTTCAAATCATTGCAATTCTGGTCCTTACAATTCCAGATCTCAGATTAAAAAACAACAATGCCAAGAACTGGGGAGACATTAATATCATTTCATATTGTATCCTAATGAAATAGGTGGTTTAAGAGCAGATTCGGATGTAGGCAGAGTGTTGAACAGCACACACATGGAGCAGCAGTTCTGTTCTGCCTGCCGCCTGGCTGCACTTCAGATGAGGTGGTTTTAAGACTTTATTCCATCACTGCTCTCTCATTGAAATGAATGAAGAGAAAAAACTAAGGGCAGAATTTGCTTCATTGCTTGCAAAGCCCAAGGGCTTTCTGCAAAGAAATGCAGTGTTATCTTAAGCATAAAAAATTAAAGACTCTGTACTGTTTGTCTCTTCTACGTACTTGCAACATTCTTGCTATGTACACGTTCTCCCTTTGCTCTCCACAACAACCCTTTCCATTATTATCAACTTTACCTTCCTGAGCAGCACCCTGTGTTTTCTGAGCCAAAGACAGCATGTCAGCAATCCTGCATTTCTGGAGTAGATGGCTATTGGTAGTATTTGTGTAGATTTGTTCGGCCAATGATTGCCATATGTTATTTCAAAGATAGTAGTTTTCCTTTTTTTTTTTCTTTTTTTCCCCAGAAAAAGTTTTTGAAGGTCTAGAGCATAAGCCAAGAGCAGATTTGAGTTGGTTCTCAGCAGTGATCTTTTATCTTCATTAATTAGAAGTAGGAAAAAAAAAAACCACAGAAGAAAAATAATCCAGACATACTATTTGGATTTTTACATTAATTCCTTTCCCCTGTGTCTATTATTTGGAAATATTGCCATGAAGTTTCCCGTCAGATATAGTCATGAACTAGTCAATATCATGAATTACTTCAAAGTAAAACTATAATTTACCATCACTAGTATTTGCACTGAACTTCAGTTTCTGCTTCCAATAAAAGGGATAAAAACACAAAGTCACCTGCATCTCAGATGAACCGGCTGGGCTTCTGAACACAACACATATGAACCAACTGACTGTGAAGCTTCAGAACAAGAATTACTCACAGAAATAAGCCACGAAGGAATCAGAAAAACTGATCTACTTCAGAAACTTTTAAACATAAAGGATGAGAGATTCTCTGAATAGTGTATTCATTTTAACTGACCATGCAGAGAAGAAAGGCTTTGCAGAGGAGCAGTTGAAGGTCTAGGTCCTTAATTAGCTCAATGGATTTTTGCAGAGAGATGAGCAAGGGCCAGAAGGATGCCAGATGGGAGCAGTAGCCAGGCAGATGATACAATCAGTATATGACAATACAAAACACAGACGCAAGTCAGAGACAAACAGCTGTTGTATTTATTGCAAAGAACAAAGGCAACAACTGGAAGGAAGAACTGCAAGTCCTGGTGCAGGACAAGAAACCTGATGACTGTAAACATTAAGGAAAACAAAAGCACAGTAAGCATGACTGGACATTGCACTGAATAGGATGGGCTGTTCAGAAAAGATGGAGATGGCACTAAAGCAACAGAAAGTGATATAGATAAACAAATTCAGCTCATGTCAAATCAGAGGCAAAAACATGCAAGCCAGGAATCAGAAATGTGGTAGCATTATTTAAAAGAGTGAAAAAAGGGATATTGGCAACTACAAGGCCTGATCTCAGTCAGAAAAATATTAAGGAATGAATATCAGTAAATACAAAACACAGTGAAGGATAATGTGATCTTATTTGTTAGGGCAACTGATTTTCTAGGTAAATTAGGGAAGATCTAATCCATCAGACTCAAGGAAAGCATTCAATGTGGTCTCAGATGAAAAATTACTATTTAGTATGAAGAAGAATCGGTGTACTTCTGAACTAGCTAGCATGAAGAGAGAATTGTTGGTGATTACAGTTCTACAGGAGTCTTATGTAATATTTTAATTAATTAACAGGACACAAGGAGGAGATGCCAATGGTATTTTCTGGTGACAAAAAATGGTGAAGCACTGTCAACAGAAACGAAAGCTTTTTTTTTTTTTAAATAGGAAGACCTTGCTGCTCGTAAGTTCCAAAGGCATTGAAAAAAGTATGTTTCACAGTACAGAGCTGTGCTTCTAGGTTCGGTACCAGAACTAGATGGAGAATCATCACTTAGAAACAAACAAAAAAAAAGCACACAGCCTGAGAGTATTAGCTCATCACTGTAAATATCAAGAATTGTGACTCTGAGTATGACAAACTCAATTCCAGGATATGTACAAGGTAAAGTATTTCCAGTGAAACAGAATAGTATTGTACAATCGCATTGTACAAGGCAATAGCAGAATAATGTGATTCTACTCATTCTTGTTCAAGAAAAAAATATTTAAATTGGAACAAAGAATGTTCCTGAAGGGAAAGGAGCAGTTATTTTAAGAAATGGCAATTGTTTGTCCAAGCGAAGTGCAAGCTAATGCTCTCTGTAAATATAAAGAGGAGGAAAATTAATTATTTAAGCTTAAATAAAAAAAGAAACCTAACAAAAAATATGTGCAAACCAGCAACAAATACAGGCATTCTAAGCTTTAAAGCAGAGACGTTCTGGAACAATCAGAAATCAGTAGGAGTACCAGAAAAATTGCCTAGGCTTAAGATGAAGTTGATGTATAACAAACATTCTGTGACAGGACTTCAAAGACCCAAGCACTGCTCTTTGCCCTTGTTTGGGTGTGCCACACTACTCCCTCATTGCTCCATGCTAAGGTCCCCAAGCTTGCCAACTTACATACCATCAACTAGGTAGGTGCTCTCTCACATCTAGCCTGGGCCTGATGCAGTGACTGCTCATCTCAGTCCTGTTACTGGGATCCTCCCATCATACAAACAACCTTTTGTCCATGCCCCCTTAAGTGTAATTAAAATATATATAAAA
>NW_009201209.1:0-38203 GCF_000690835.1 Fulmarus glacialis
GGAGAAGCCTGAGTTTTCCTCTGCGATCGTTGGTAGTGCTGTGCTGTCAGCCCTGGCTCTTTGTTCCCTCTCCTTCCCACCTACCGTACAATCGTCTGACTGTTTCAGGCGTGCACAGCTCCGGCCACTCAGCCCCTCCCCTTGCAAAAAGCAGGAGACCAAAGAAACTCCTCTCTCATCAGCATCCGATGAAAGATGGGGAGGAGACCTTTCCCATGCGGTACTGGGCTTTCAGTGGTATTTCTCTGAGCCCTGGCTCTTTGTTCCCTCTCCTTCCCACCTACCGTACAATCGTCTGACTGTTTCAGGCGTGCACAGCTCCGGCCACTCAGCCCCTCCCCTTGCAAAAAGCAGGAGACCAAAGAAACTCCTCTCTCATCAGCATCCGATGAAAGATGGGGAGGAGACCTTTCCCATGCGGTACTGGGCTTTCAGTGGTATTTCTCTGTGGGGCTCTTGGGGTGGGCAACAGGGCTTCTTCTGAAACACCGGAAGACTGAGGGGGTGGGGGTGGTGGAGAGCAGAATGGGCACTTTCCAGGTGGGGGCTTTCAGTCTGGCCGGAGGTCTCGGGGGCTAATTGCAGTGCCCTCATTGCCATGGGCGATGGCCTCGGTGGAAAGATGTGGGCTCAGTCCAGAGGTGCCCATCTTGTAGCAGCTCAGGGGAGAGCCCATGTTGTGGGGCAGCCATGCCAGACATCAGGCTTGTTGTCACAGCCACTTGTCCTTTGCCAAATGTGGTTCTCTGACCATCACCGCCCTCCTCTGCTCTGCAGTCCCTTCTCTCCCTTCCCACTAGAACTTTCAATCTGCCTCCATTTAGCATCGGTCCCGCCTTCTCCTCACCCTGACACTACAGCTCACTCCCTTTCTCACTAAAGACCACCCATTGCCATGGTAACATTGCCTTTTACAAACTTGTCAAGCAGACACAAAGATATGTTTCTCCCCTGCTTTACAGCCCCCCTCCCCACCATCCCAGTTAATAGGCCAGGACTTTGCCTGTAGGGAGGAGGTGGGGGGCTCTTGCATTTCATTTTCATTGTGGAGGGAGAGGTTATTCCAACACTTTTGCTCCAAAAGTGCTGAAGCCTGTGGCCACCGGGGGGAAAGAGCTGTCATTCATGGACCACCTGAAAGCCCTTGAGGGCAATGGTGCCACAGGTGGATACTGGTAGTGCAGATACTGGTAACACTGGCCCTACATAGGGGAACAGTGTCTGCCAGTTAGAGGGAACAGGCCCATGGAAGACTTAAAAGAGGGGAATTCAGACCTGTGTTTGACCCACTACGAACAGAAAATATCTCTGCTGTGATTCTGTTCTGCTGCTGCCTCCCCAAGGAGCTCTGATTCTCTTCCCAAAATTATTTCTTCAGCTCATGGAGATGTAGCTAACTGGCCTGTCTCTAGGACTGCTGGCACCTCTTGCTGCCACAGCTACACCATGAATAGTGTTGGTACTACCTATGTGACAGTACTGGCACTGCCTAATTTAAAACTGCCCTGGGTACACCCATGGTTCAATGCAGCTGTGGTTATGACTGCACTGTAGACACCACCTTCTACTCGTCAATCTCTTGCTGACTTTTCTTTCCCTTCCCTTCTCTCTTATATACATTTCCCTCTCCTCTCTTGATGGATCTGCCCCAGGCTTTTGCAACTCTGAATAAAAACTTTCCTCATCCTCCTTCTCATGGCTTTTCTGCTCTTTCACTTTGGCCATGAAGTTCTTTCTGCTTGAAACCAGTGAAGGATCCCCCACATCACCTTGTCTGTTTGTCAATATGGTCCCTCCCAATTTATCATTTTTGTTGTACAGTCACTGTACCAGCCTGTCACATCTTTTCTCACCTTCCTTCAAGTCCTCTGTAGGTCTTCACCTCTTCCACAGACTCCCCTCCCCTGAGTTACCTTACTACCATCAGCACTGAACTTTCTGCCTTGGCCAGTCTCTGCTTCACCCCTCCAAGATGTTTGTCTAGAGGTGGGTTTGTAGTCACAGTGCAAAGCCTCGGGCCACTCTGCTGGTGTCAAGTACTGTCACTTGCCACATGCTACTGTAGTGCATCTGTGCCGGGCTTTTGCACCGCAGCTGTGCAGCAGAGCTCGGTGTGAACATCAGGAGCTGTTTGCAAATGTGCTGCTGAAACTGCTGACTGCTCCAAAGCAGGAGTACGTTCACAGCACCTGAGAACTCCCTTTGAACATTCATATTCAAAGCAAAGGTGTTAAAATAAAATAAATTTAAAAAGGCAGCTGGCCTAAGGAGAAGAAGGAATGGTATCAATAATGTTTATGCTTTGGCAACCCTGAGAGACAAAATGGCATATAAAGGAAAGGAATTTTATCTCCTAACATCTTTTGCAGCAAATGGGAGAATCTGAGAGGAAACTAGAACTCGTGCCGCTAAAATGAAGAAAAGCAATAGAAACTGTTCCTGATATATACACCTGGATGCATCGCAATATAAGCCACATATTTCAATAAAATAAAAATAAACACGTAGGCGATTCCAGGCTTTAATTATCTTAGACAGACTCCACAGTCAAAGTCCCTCTGACCGACTGCAAATTTTGCATCCTCCTGAGCATGAACGAGAATTAGGAGGAAAATTATTGTAAATGAGGCTGTAGCAACAATGGACTTTCCCAGAGGCTAAGAAAAGTCCACAGAGAGGAAAATCTGCCAAGCCAGAAGTGCGAAGGCACCCCTGACCCCTCTGCTCTCGTCCCTACGTGTTCCTTCCCCAGTGAGGAAAACTGTAAACTCAGCAACACCCATGACAATCAGCAGGGTCAAATCCAAACATGAATTTTGTTTGCAAGTCAGAGCTTGGCCTAAATCTTTCTATGGTCCACCCATGTTCCAGCCATTGTTCTAGTCCAAACGTTTACCAGCGCTGTGCTCTAGTCTTCTGCTTATTCTCTTGGTCCTTTTCTCTAACTTTTCTTTCCATTCCAATTTTTCGTGGAGATCTTGCCAACACTCCACCACAGTATGTCAGGAGCATCCACTCCGTGCTGATTTTACATTCATGATCCTTTCATTACTGTCTGGTCTCCTTTACTCTGGCATGAAGGCTGGAGCCCTGGCCTTCCTGCAAAACTCAGGCATTGCCATGCCAGTTCACCTCTACCAGGCAGCGCTCCTCCCATGGGATCTTATTGGAATACCGTGCCTTAGGTGCAGAGTCCTGGTAAGCACCTTCTACCCTCCCTGTAGTCACAGGACAATCACAGACCTCTACAAAAAGCAAGACAGACCTTAGGTGACCTGGATGTTTCTCTGGATGTTCATCTCTCTCCACTGACTATAAAGGAAAGCCAAGGCCTTATGAGCCCCCCATCTTGTGTTAAGTTGGGTGAATCCAAGTCTTGCTGGACACTGTGTTATTTTCCCATTGTAGCTTTTCTTCCTCCTTAATAACAGATAGGCCATGATCCCATGAGAAAAGCCTCCCAAGAAACAGGATACCTTTTCTCCCCATCCACATGCTATTGTTTGGTGCTCTGTCCTAGCTAGAGTTCAGATAGCTGCTGTTCTCCCAGGGCAGTAAGGTCTGTGTTCAGCCATAGCTACTGATTTTTAGGCAGCGCGTACAGGACCTGTGTCTAACACAGGTGGGTTCTGTTCCTACACTTCCCAGCTATAGATTCCTTGGAGTAATCCATATTGCCCAAACTCCTAGGATACCTCTCACATGCACATAGGATAATCCTACATCATGCAGTCTCAGCCTGGATGTCATGGGTCTCTTCATCAGGTAGGACAAAACAGCACAGTTCCAGTGCCTCCAGCAAGGCTGTGCTGATTTACACCAGTTAAGGAGTCAGCCCCCGTGCATTGTAGAGGTAATGCCAGCCCTTAACTACATAGCACAGATCTCCTGGGCTGCTTGGAAGGATCACGATCGCTCTTGGGCTGCCTTCATCACTTCTGATTGCTTGTGAAGTTGTTATGGCTGGAGGAAAGTCACTGTTATAAAAAGGCACATACTACCCACAATATTGTTTCTAACTTTGACAAGCTTGCCCCATCCTATATTGCTCCTCCAAGCTCCCAGCTTGTCCCTTGACAAGACACTTTGGCTCCTTCTCTCAGCCTTTTCAGAGCTACCCTGGGAATCTGCAGAGCCGCTGGGTGAGCAGCAGCATAAAACATTCAGCCATCACTAGGCAAAAAGTCTGTCATGCTCTGCAGGAGGGAAACCATTCAGCTTGTGTGCGATGGCACCCCTGAGCACGGAGAGGCTGCACATCCAGCACAAGAAAACCTGATCAGAACAGCAGTGTTTAAAGGCCAGAGACTTCTGATCCTGTTACCTGTCATCTCCTCCTATCCGGCATCACTGACTTCCCCAGAGCTGCCTCTCCTCTCTACCTTTCCTTCTCCTCTTATGAACAGACCAGCAAAAGTCAGTGGACTGTCCAAGTGTTAGTTCAGTAAATGGATCCTCCAGGCTAGGTCAGATCATACCTATTTCCTGAGCACAATTTTTATTGGCTTGTAAAAAAATAATTTGGCTTACTCTGATCCCAGTGGCAGGTGCCATCTCTGAGCAGCATGAAAAGATTTCGAGGTCAGGATGTGACACTGCTTCCTCTATTCTCCTCTTCACACTGAAAGAGGCCAAAAGATCCTGTCTGTTCCCAGGCATAATCTCTTCAAATACCTAATTAGAAATTATATAGAAAATTGAGACTTTTTTGGAAGTGCACAGCAGAAAAGCAAGGAGCAACAGAACAAGTTGTAGCAAGAGAAAATATAATTAGATATTAGGAAACATTTTTTCACAATGAGGGTGGTCAAACACTGGAACATGCTGTCCAGACATTGTGTAACATGCAGCCCTGGAGATCTTCAGAGCTCAACTGGACAAAGCCCTGGGCAACTTGGTCTAGCTCTGAAGGTGGATCTAATATAAAGATTGGCCATGCTTTGAGCAAAAGGTTGGACCAGATGACCTCCAGAGGTGCCTTCTAACCTAAATTATTATGAGTTATGGATCTGTAATTGCAGGAGCCAGCTGTGCTCCCCTATGTCACAGTCCCCTATGCAGCACCCTGCAGCAACTTCAAAATCTTCTCTGCCAGTTCATGCTGTCTCGATCTTGAATTACTTGGGGACCTTCATTAGAGAAGCCCAGCTGACTCCCAGCAAAGTGGAAGCTTAAGAGACTGCTCTGACAGTCTCCATTGCACACCCTCAAACCACCTGGACAGCCTGGAGCAGGGGGTGATGGAGCCTGTGGATTGACAGCACGTCCTGCACAGGGAAGCACCACGTGGGTCATGCTGCCCATGCAGGCACGTCTCTTCAAATGTGTCATCACAGCCAGGGTACCATCCCTGGCTCCACGGTGCTCGTTCCCCTGGCTGACCATGCTCCCCTTCTGCAGGAGGAGGTCTGCTAGAAAGCAGAATGAAATTGCTGAATACATAAATTACTGTCCCCCTCCTATGCCAGGACACTTGGAAAGCATTTAGGTAACATCCTTTCCTGGTGAACTCCTGTGGCAGTGTAGTGTTGTAGATATACCTGGAGGCTCTTCCTCACAGGAAAGAAATGGTTAACACATGGGACACCAGGTCCCAGAGCCACCTCAACACTCTCAGGGTTATTTTGGAGGGACACTTCCCCGATGGTCAGAAAGGAAAGGCAAAAGACAAAGGCTAAGAGCCCCATAAGCATCTGCCAGCCATGTAGAAGATCCCTCTAGGGTTGCTCTTTTCTGCTGCCTAAATCCACTCCTCTTCTTTACTCCTCCTACTCCTCAAAAAGGAGCCAGATCACCCAGTGTGCCAAGGTTTTACAATACCTTAGGATCACCTTTTGCTTATGTTGCCATGCTGCAGAAAGAAATTGCTGCCCTCTCCTCAGTGTCCCCAGAGCACATGCCTGTGGGAGCAGTGGTAGAAGAGCCAGGAGAGGAAGGGAATGGTAGAGGCTTGAGAGGTGCCTTTGGTGTGGGAAATAGCTACCATTTGGGGTTTGGACATGGACCATTCCGTGCAGATGAACACATATATATGTATTTATATGTACATCCCATTTCCCAGCCATCAGCGTGCAGTATGTTTCCCCACCGCACCCAACATCCTCCTGGAAACTTGTGTATGCCGCTGAGCAAGCAGTACAGCCCCAATGAACTCACGTTGGCAACTGATGGAGGGACAGAAACATCTAATTGGCTTTCTCCACAGAAATGGCCTTTCAACCACTGACTTCTCAATCTGATCCCCAGGGATTTATAAAATACCTTCAAAGGATGAGCTGGGAGCTAGAATTCACAGTCCCTCTGGAAAGTAAAACTCATGGACTCAGTAAATACACTGTTTTATGACCCAGTACTGCTTATTCCTCACTACTACTCATCCCTCACCCTTTCACAGGTGCTAACCATCTTTTTCTCAAACTGTCCAGTTGATTACCAAAACCAAACTCAAAACATTTGTTCTCAGCCAGTGCCTAGCAGCAGTTTGCTGTTTGTGGTTCAAAACTGAAAAGGAGACTTTTGTGCCTGAAAGTTTTCCCATTTTTTTTCAAATTATATCATTTGATCGAAAGAAATTGTCCCTCCCTACAAGCCTGATCTGCTTCATAGCTCTTAGGGCTTGGTGGTTGCAGCAGTGTTACTGCTAGCGCCGTGGAGAAGCTGTGCTCGCCAGAGGAGCCAACGTGACTCATCTGCTGAAGAAGGCTTAGACTAGAAAGCGAAGAAAACCCTAAATCCACAGTGAGGGTCAAAACTGTAACACAAGGCAGAGATGTGGACACACAGTGACAAGGCAGCAGGTGATCAGGGCAAAGGAACTGTGTGCACATCATCTAACTTGGGAAAACACATACTGCATGGTGGGAAGTGCTTCAGAAACAAGGGCCCTTAGACTTTTCCATCCAGCCCTCCTCCAGGTGTGACTGGGAAAGAAGACGGCACAAATGGCCAGAAAAAAGGAAATGATCTCTTGGATCCTGTGAAGATGGGGAATAAAAAAGAGCAGCTGAAAGTGGTGCTGCAAGGGATCTGAAGTAGCATTACAGGGCCTGGGTGGGATAAATGAGCCAGCTGGCTTGTTAGTGCTGTGGGATTCAGTCTATTTAGACGTGACAGAGATCAGAGCAGGGATGATATTTCCCATTCAGGGCCTTTCCACACGCCGTGGAGTATCAGCGGATACTAACGGGAAGTTTAATGGCTAGAGTGAGATGAGCACACAAACACACATAGAATAAAGCAGGAGAAAAATCAGAGTTGGTGTCTGCTGTGAGCATGCACAGCTCAAGAAAGAAATCAATAAATTCCTGCCTAGTCACACAACACTAATGGCAAGGTCCCAGTGCTTGGTAGTCATGGAGGATTTTAATTACAGTTCCCACATGTCTGCTGGGAAGTGCACAATGCTAAACACTAGCCAGCAGGGACTTTCTCAAAGAGCTTCAATACCGTTGTCTGATTCAAAGCGCTGGAGAGACGTGTTAGGCTGATAGCTCAGTAAACCAGTAATGGGATATGGAGCCTTTCACCTTGAGGTCACCTTCTAGTGACCCATGGTTATTACCATCTGATTGCTGTTGCCTGTGTGAAATGAGGTGAGGAGCTTGGACCAGTTCCTCATGGCCAAGTGCCTCTATTGCACAAAACCCACCACTGCAATCGGTGCTAATTGGCCCCCCTGGTTGCCAGCCTCCGCAGAAGGACAGGGCGCCCTGGCTCCCTGCTCCCTCCTGGGGGGCATCCCTGGCGAGGCATCAGTCCAGTGCCCCCAGGGCTGGAGCTCAGATGTTTGGGTGGGCTGGAGCTATGTGAGGGTCCTTTCCTGATGGGGAAGGCTCTCTGGGAGGAGGGCGATTCCTCGGCACCGGGAAGGATTAGGAAGGGCCGTCTCCTTTAAGAAAGGGAGAAGCCCCCCTTTCGGCAGGCTCTCCCAGCTGACGCACAATGGCATGCCACCTCCTCGACTGCACAGAAATGATAATCAGAGGTTCAGCAAACAGGAGAGAAAGAGAGCTGCTCCCTAACCTCCCGCCCCCCCCATCGCATGACTGGTGTCACACGAGATGAGGTGGCAGATGGGTTGTCAGGGCCGCATTGGCTTTTTTAACCCCTTCCTCCCCCTCCCAGCCCGCTCCCAGAGGGTGCGTAGGGGGACCGGCAAAGGGAGGAAGCCCTGGTCCAGAGGCTGGTTCTGCCATGGCGAGGAGTCCAAGCTCTTTGCATGGAGGGCCATGCTGTTTCATGTCAGTATCACAGTGTTACACCAGTTGCTTGTTTCAAAGATCGTATCTGTGCTGAGGTATTTGGATCCATCCCATCTCAGACAGCGGCTCTTCCAGGCACCCACATCCAGACAGGGGGGATGTATCCGAAAGGGATGCGGGGAGTCGGCACATCACAGAGGGATGGAAAAAAACGGGATGAAAGCACCTTCCTGTCCCGGGGCTCCGTCTGCTTTACTATGTGGGCATTATTCACGCAGGTTGGCAGGGAAAAGCTCCCTCTCTCCCCCTCCACCTCAGCACCGGCTGCCAGCATTTGCTTAGCCAAGTAAACTTCACTGGCCCAGCCCCCACGAGGTAGTGCTACCCCTGGTGCAGGGGCAAAGCCTGTGTGACTCCTCAGGGTCTTTTGCCACCCGTTTTCTTCCAGGATGCTCTGAACTCCAGCAACTTGAGGAATGCCTGCAGGAGGATGCCTGTCTTTGGTGGCTTCTTTTTTCCAGCTGTGATATGTGCTGTCAAAAAAAAGAGCCTGGAAGTCCAATCTGAGCTACTGATTACATTGCTTCAGTCCAATCCCATTACCCCTGGTCTACGGGGGTATGTTATTTATGCCACTCTTTATTACCAGGCACTATTAACATTAGAAATAATAGTTCCTGGCACAAAGGTTAAGGGGGAGTTGGGGCATCTTCAGTGAATTCTGCAGCATTTCCAGCATTCTTTGGGAATGTGGTATTGTTCTTCTCTGTGTCACATTTATTATGTGCGTGCTGCTTGTACTCGATCCCTTTGGCACATTTTAAAAGGCCACACCATGCAAAGGGATGCTGCTCAGGAGGAGGCCATGTGTGCTCTGTTAACGAAACCAGTGCTTTGCTTCTGGAGATGTGTTTGGTATGTCATCGTGAGCCATGGTTTCGCAATGCCAGTGCCATCCAGAACTGCACAGCTTTACAGTTGCCTTTGCTCCTGCCTTGCAGCCTCCCCACTGGCCTAGCCCTGGCCCCCCAGGCCTGCTCTGTGCCTTGCTCCTGCCCCACAGCCCCTGCTATGCCCTTCTTCCAGCTCTGCCAAAGCCCTTTTCTCTCCATTGCTATAACTTTATTCAATTGCAAATTCTTAATCTTTACTAAATTAATGCACTGCAGTAGCCCTGTCTCTTGTGTCATCTTCCACATGAAGAAGTGTCATCTTCTTCAGCTGACACTGAACAAAAAATACGCATGTCAAGTGTCTGCTTAGAAGCAGAAACTCAGTAGCGTAGGGTAGGGTAGGGGTCAGCAATCTTTGAAGGGCCGCATGCTGCACTGTAGTTTTCTATCCTAAGTTACTGTGAGCATGCAGTTAATCAGTGGCATCTTGCCCTCTGTGGGAAGCAGTGGGTGCCCAGCTCCAGCTACCTGTTGAAATGGGGAGAAGCTGGGAGCTCTGATCTCTCGTGGAGACAAGTTCAGAGTGCAGCAGGCAAAAGTTACTGCTTGCTGTATTTGACAGCCTGCCGGCAGGCTGCCCCTGCTGCCTTCCACCAGGAAAGGGCTTTCTTGCTCACCCACCCCCTTACTTTTCCTTTCCACATCTGATGCTGTCATGAGATGCCGTAGACTGAAAAGCTGCTCCAGACTGGGCAGGAGGGACCGGCAAGATTCTGCTATGATCCCGTACTCTGCATATACAAGATGTGTAACTTGCTTTCCTCCTCCATGTCCAGCTTCCCAGAAGTCAACATGCAGAATTTAGGAAGGCAGAGGCTCTTCTTCATCCTTAAAAAGTTCCTAGATCTCGGCCAGTGCAATCCTGACGCAGTGAGCTATGCTGTTGAGTTAACAGCCGTGAGTTTTCCAGAACCCCACCCAACCATGCATTTAACGTGCCAGTGGCATTCCTTCCCTCATAAAAACAGACATCGCCAGTGTTTCCAATCCAGAAAAGACCTGTGGATTCAGGAGTCCCACCAGAGCCACCTGACCTCTGCAGGAATCTCCACGGACCTCCATGGCCAGTGGACTGTGCTCTGAATGAGCCGGAGTCCTGTGCTTAGGAGAATACGGTGCTCTGTCTGCTCTTCCCGCCTTGCATTTGTAAAGAGCCCATCTGGACTGATGAAATCTGCAGACAGTAGCTCCAGCTGCATGTAGGGTTTTCAATCCATTTTGTGCTCATGCAGCTTCTCCGTGAGAACTGCAAGTCCCTGTCAGACCATGCCGTGCCTCAAATCAGAGCTGGAGTCAGGCTTGGCTGCTTCAAGCCGCCAGCGCTGCTGCGGGGCGCAAGGCCAGCCTGGAAGACAGGTCGGACAGCACAGCACCAGGGGATCAGAAGCGGACCCGGGGGCTCACTGGAGGAGCGGGGTGTGCTGGGCGCAGCCCGTGGCAGTGCCAGGCTTGCAGGAGAGGGGAAGGTGCAGAGGCTTTCCCCTGGGCGCAGGTTTGGTTGATGGTGACGTTGGAGCAGCCTGGCAGTGCAGGAAAGCCTTGCTATTGTTCTCTGGTGACAAAAAGAGACCATGAAACAAATGTGCCACAACCCAGGCTCTTTGGGACGCAGATCTCTCGTAGATTTGAGCTGATCAGCGACACTCACTGTCTCCCACCCTCCTCCCCATCCTGCTGTACATGTGTTCCAAAGGACAATTACATTTGTATTTTACAAAATACACTGCTCATAAGAGGAGAGGAAGCCACCACGTTCCCTGCCCCCACTCCTCCGGGCCCCCATTAAGTCTGTTTGCCTGTGATTTCTTCCAACTGACAGAGCCAGTCTGTTAGCAGTTAAGTTAAACAGAGCTTGTCCTGTAATAACCCCATTCAGGCTGCTAATTGGTACCAGCACCTAGTCCCTGCCTGCTCCTTGCCGCTGGCAGGGCTTGGCTCTGCAGCGCTCCTGCAGCCACCCTGCTCGGGTCAGCGAGAGAAGGGATGTCACCTGCTGGCCTTTGCTCTGGGATGGGGACTTTCCCGTCAGGACACAGGGGGCAGCGGCGGGGGCAGGTGAGCAAGGACGGGAGAGAAAGTAATGACCGTGTCCCTGGATGCGCTCTGTTCCCCACTGCTGTAATTGAAGACAACAGTTACTCTGCCCACAAAGTCATCCTAATCCTCTCCTTATGACATCACTGTGCGTTGCTGTGGAAACAATGATGACATCCCAGCATCGCCACAGCAACATATGGCTTTGCAGCGGGGAAGGCAGACAAGGTACCACATTGAGCTGGACACAGCTATATGGTGTTGTTTGAACGTTAGACCTTCGCAAGGTCCCATGAGGTGCCCAGATTCCCTGGAGATGCAGCTATCGCTGCTACCAAAATGCCTCAGGGTTATCTAATAACACACAGCCCTCATACAGCACTATGCATGAGGAACAATTCAAGTTAAGCAAGAGGTGAAAATAAAGATCCTGGGAAGGATTGCATTTGCAGTGCTGCCTAGTCCCTTAGAGAACCCAGATAACAGGGCAGTTTCCACAGCCAAAATCAGAGAAGGTTTGTTGTTTGGTGCTCATAGCGCCTAGGTTCAAATCCTTTGGATGACCTGTGGGAGTACGATACTATTTCACTTCCATGAGAAACTGTATTTTACTGCTGAAGATAATTTTAGGCATCACATTTCAGTCCCCTGCACAAAATAGTCAGAATGATTTTTGCAGTCATTTGCCTCTCAACATACTTGCTCATCTGCTTAGGGATCAGCAACACCCACTATTTATGAGAGGGCACCCCCACTAACACATACTGAATTTCAAATATTTGCTGTTAAGTCACAGGACAAACCAAAACACACACAGACAAAAAAAAAAGAGCTGACAGGATTTTTTCATCGATTAAATCAACAAACAAATGCAAGGAGAACGCAACTTCATAGTGAGTTCAAGGAAAAGAATGAGAAGGCTGAATCTGACAGGCTGCTCATTGTGAAATATTTGTGCCGCTCCTATATTATTATTAGTCACTTGTTGTACATTTCCGAAGTGGTTAACTCATTAATCCTCACAGGGCCCATGGGAGGTGAGACAGTCATTACCCATTAAGGGAAAGCCCTGTTTGTCAGTGGTGCCAAATGTTTGGGCTGCAGGGAGGCTGCCGGAGAAGAGGATGCTCTGAACTGTTGGGAGGTAGGGCTCTGATGGGGCGGCACAAGATCTTAGAAGTTCTTCTCATTTTGGCTGTATCCAGGGTCAAACCGGTCCATGTGCTGCCCAGAGAGGTCTCGCTGCAGTATGGAAGTGCTTCCAGGCACTGAAGGAACTATCTGTGCCTGCATCCTTCTCTGAAGGCCTTTGGTGTGATTCTGAGGGAACGGTCTCAGGCCCCAGGCACACACAGGAGTATCTGTCAGGCCTGATGCTGATCCCAGTAACTCCTGGGAACGACAGGAGCACACGGTCTTTATCCTGAATCCTGCCACATCTTTGTATTGCCTCCCCAGGGAAGCAACTGGAAGAGCATCCTCATGCACAGCAGCCCTGCACCAAGGGGACCCTGCACATCCCTCGGCCCCACAGAGCAGAGAAGGAATGCGACGTGCCTTTCCCCACCAGCGTTATTCAAAGGCTGGGCTCCAAGATCCCACCCTGCACACATTCTTGGGAGGAAAAAGAAATGTCTCTGTTCACTGCCCAAGTGCCAAGGAGTGTGTTGGTGCAGCTCCCTCTGCGAGAACAGTGTTTGGTGCTGCTCATCAAGCCACCCTCGTCCCCATAAGGCAGGGCTTCAAGCTTCCCCGAGCCCCGGCTCCTCAGTCCTGGAGCTATCCATGGTTTGTGCAACATGCCCAGTTCTCATGGTCTTGCTCATTGCAACATCTGACTTCACGCACGGTTCCCACTCCAGCACTGTAGCATCTAAATCATCCCGTACATGTCACACAATTGTTCAGCTCAGACCAAGCAGCCCCAGCTTTCTCCCAGCTCTGAAAGGATACTAATGATCCCTCTGTGCTGCTCGGTGGTGTGGGGACACAGCCTGGGCTCTCTGAAGGAAACAGCATGCTCGTGAGCATTGCTAGCCATTACATGGGTCCTACCTGGGAGACACTACTCCGGAGATGGCTGCATTTTTCTATCACAGTGCATTTGAGATGTGTGCTGGGATCCTTAGGAATGACAGACACCACAGCTGTGGGGAAGATAAATTATTTGTTGCAATTACTTAACCAAGTTCTTAATTTAAGGAATTTTAGGAATCTCTGCTCAGGGGAGAAAGCTCAGAAATGGGAGATGCACCCTGGAGCTCCAGGGAGTGGAAGAGAAACTTGATGAATTTAGGATCTGGCAAAGCTCTGCTGGTGTGAGAAACTGTTCAGGAGAGTCCCAGCCAACTGCAGCATCTCCACACAGAAGTGGCCAGCAGCCTTAGTGGTTGGATCAGAGAGAAAACAGCAGTCTGGGCTGGCTGTGAAGCCCAAAACTTTTGGATCCGAGGAGCAGAAGCTACACAACTAGCACTTTCCTTGTCTCTGAGCTAGTGGAGTAGTTTTAGGCGACCTTGATATGAAAGAGCAGTGAGAACTTGCAAGACAAATGGTTCTCATTAGTGGTTAATTTTCTTGGTGTGAGGGATAAAAGCACAGAAAGAGCTAAAGCAGCTCCCAGCGTTCGAGTGGAGGGGAGGGGAATGACTACAGAGGATCACCCTTTCCCCAGGCAGTGACTCTAGAGCTTGGCATGACCCTGCAGCAGGGAAAGGGGGAACTGCCAGCCCTATGCTGAGCTTGGCAGTAAGTCTAAGAGCCTACTCCCAACCAAAAAAAGGAACTTAGAGATGGGGGTAGAGACAGAGAGACCTGGCAAACTGAGAAGAAGGGCTGGGGGAGAGGACTACTCCAGCAACCTGTAGATGCAGCAGGTTGGGTGCACAGCAATGTGAGCATTAACATGGGCTGGAGAGAGGGGATTTGAAACCAGAGCAAATAAATATGCCAGAGCACCTCTGGTGAGCAAGCCTCTGGCAGCTGTGGAGAAGAGGCTCCAGAGCCAGAAGAGCACATTGTGGATCTATGGGGTGATGGTGGTGTGGAGTCCTCAGGCCTTCCTGTGCTGTTGTCCCAGGCTGAATACCTGGCACCACATCTCCCAGCCTTCAGGAGCTAAACAGGGAGAGACCTGGGTGACAAGGGCATGAATACACTGGCCGTGCTTTGAAAAGCTGCATGAGCAGGGCGTTTCTGGAGCTTGTAGGCTTGTAGGGGTCTCGTGGTTTTCTAAAGATCTCTCAGGGAAGCTGATATACCTTGCACGCATTTACTGGCATTTTAAGACCCATTAGCCTGCCATCAAGTCAGTGGTGCACTATTGCAGGTCTCAGATCAGTCCTGTAAGCTGCCAGCTATTGGCAGGCAATAGTCTGATCTTTCAGTGTTGAAGAACCAGCATTAAAAGACAGTACTCTGGAGAGTGGTCCCAGGGCTGAGGAGTGAGCTGATGAAGGATTGTGTCCTCCTCCCACTGGCCAAATGGTGATGTAGCAAATCTTCACTGCACGCCTCTTCTCATATGTTTGGAGCAGCTGCGAAACAACTGGCTGTGCTTCCAAACAATAGTTAAGAGTCCTCTGAAATATCTAAAAAGCGACTCTGTGTGTCTTGGTGCCCTTGCGTCCAGCTGTTTGCATGCTTGGGCAGATCCGCTGCTTTGGGACCCATCTGCTCGAAGACTTTACTGTGCATTTTTGTTCGCTCTTCTGAACGCTCAAAATTTTTAAAAGGCAAGGTGGCAGCTCCCAGAAACGAGGGCTAGTCCTTCCAACCACAGTGGGCCAGCCCTGTTCAAGCCCTGCTCGCAGCTGTGAGCCATGACAGACTCTAAATCTGAGGGCTGGAGTGGGAGGACAGCTGGGTGGCCATCAGAGATGGCTGGGAGGGGAACAATGACGGGGGGAGCCTTTAAGGGCACTGCCTGACTTTCCATCGGTCCTAGGAACTGGCAACATTCAGCAGATGCTAATCTGCTCTTTTGGCAATTTCTGGCAATCAGCTTCCTTCAACAGCTGAAGGAGGAAAAAAGTTACTTGATCCCAAACCTGAAGGAGCTGATGTGAAACATATCTTTAGCTTGTTTCTGAATTGCTTTAAAGTATAAAAGGGGAAGGTAGGAGAGGGAAACATAAATAAATACTCATTGAATATTCACTCTACACAATAAAAACTCTCCATTAACTCATGTCCCATTTTCAAACAGATTATTTGCCTTTGGGTTTTCTGCTTTCTTAATTTTGTGATTGTGAATGACTTGGGGAAGGAATTTTAGTCTCTTGAGATCCCACAGGCAACCATCAAGATAGTCAGGCATGTGGTCTCACCACATGCTTGTGGCTCCTTCTGCTGGAGGCTCCACCAGCCTGTTAGATAGCTTCGCATTTGTTTGCAACCTTCCCGTAAAGAGAGGATGGAGTATTGTTCCCTTTCTACAGCTGAGGGACCTGAGAGCCTCAGCTCATGCTGCAGATCTGTGGCTGGGAACTGAATCCATCTCCAACAATCCCAAATGCCATAGCTGTAAAAGTCTCATTGTGAAATCCTTTGTTCGAGCTGTCTTTTCAGTTGTGTGGTGCTGTTTCTGGATTCGATGGACCACCCTAGAGCACATGTTATCTCCTAAACCCAAAAGTGAATCTATCATTTAATTACCGTCAGGGCATGAACCCTATTCACTTGCTGGGCTCACAAAACTTCCTACAGAAATGCTCGTCAGCTGCAGAGAAGATGATGCCCAGTTAAAATTTAATTCACAGTTGGAAAAAAAAAATCCTCTGATGATTGACCATTTGTATCACAGCTGTGATACAGGGTGAGAGAGACTAGGGACTTGCCATGCTGCGTACTTGGAATAGAAGTCAGTCCTTGACTGCAAGATTTATCGCTCAGGCAGGGTCCCACTGGAGAAAGCGCTCTGCGCTCTCTGGCCCGTATGATGTGAACGGAGGCACAAGTAAGGTGGCTTTCCCAACATCGTGCTTCAAATCCAGCTGATTCAAGTGCAAAACTGAAAACTCCTGAGCCCCATTCCAGCGCCTGACCTGTGGGACGGTCCTGCCTCTCTGATTTTTCTAAGTTTTTAAATTGGAGCAAGCGTGCAACATAAGCCAAGAGAGTCCAAGGGAAACCTCTCACTCACAGGTAGCCACAACCATGTTCTGCAGCTCCAGACACCAGTGTCACAAGAACATGCAGAAATGTTCTCTACCACCAGAGTATGCGTCTCTGTCCTTGATCCTGAATGTACAGGCTGACTTTTAATTAGCAACATATGGCCCAGAAGACTGGCAAGATGTCTCTGCATTTACCTCTATCTTAATTGCACCAGGAAGCTGTCTCTTGGGCTGATAAGCTCCAAGCCTCCTGGCACATCTCATGCTAACTGCAGCCAGCAGTTCTTTCCAGGCGCTCGCCAGGCTCTTACTCACTGGCCTCTGAGTGTCAGGTGCTGCAGGCAATGCCTCGCAGGAGTACCAAACCAGTCCGGCATTCCCGTGTGGGAGAACGGGATATTGCACTGAGCCACCTCGGTGCCGGCGAGCAGAGGTGTTACAAGGCGGGTTCGTCTGCAGGGGAATGGGGGCAGTGGGAAAGGGTGACAGAAAGGACGGGAGGTTTATACAAGTAGCATCCACAGGGTGAAGCTCAGATCAGATTTGCCATTGGGAAATCCCACTCTGTTATTTCAAATTATCTTGATTCCAGTTCAGTTTCTGTGTGGGTGGAGATGTACGTAAATGTGAATGTGAGCATGTGTACACACAGAGCAAAGCTAGCCAGACACTTCTACAACCGTCTGGCTTCCACCGCACTTGCTTATGGCTCCGCAGTGCCAGAGACTGATGTGAGCCTGCTGATGAGCGGCCACGATTTGTCAGTGCAGCCCATTTTGCCATCCCTCATGCCGGCTTGGAATGCAAAACAGGGAGCTGCAGGGCCAGGGGCTAGAGCACATCCCTTCCCCACCCACCCCCTTGCTCCAGGAGGGAAAACAGGCTCTACCATAGCCCTGACTCACACCAGCCCCACTCGCCTCTCCATTTTCAGTGCTTGCTGTGTTTCTTCTCCCTGTCTAATTTCCTTGGGCTCTCTCTGGGAGGGAGTGTGGCCAGGCTCACTTCCTTTCATGAAGCAGATGTGAGATTTGGGACTGCAGCTCCTGGAGAGCTGGGCTATGCTGTCCTGTGCCAGAGCCCTGCTCTGCGGTGGCCTTGACGTTGCAGGACACAGTGAGTTCAAAATGGCAGGCAGGTACTGCTGAAGAGCACATCTCCCTTGCTACACTGGGTGGCCCGAACCTGCTGACAGCTTTAATTTAGGAAGCTGATGGTGGCTCTCTACATGCAGCGTCTGCCTTTTGGGTTGGCTGAGCTATGAGCACATCCCCTTCACTCTACCCTCCCATGCCATAGCCCATTTGGGGTCACAGAGTGCCTCTGCCGCCATGGGAATCATGCACCCCCAAGCTGCCCTCCTCCACTTGTCCTTTTCCTCTCCTTTTGCAGCCTAGAGAGCATCCCAGGGAAGCTCTCATGGGCTGGGAGCCTGGCAGCAACAGGCTGACAGCATCCCTGCTTGCGGGAGCCTCAGAGGCAGAGGGTGATGTCCAGGGGCCTTCATCTCCTGTCCACACCCCAGGCAGGTGGGAGCAAGCAGGTCTGCAGCTCTTCAGCCGGTTCTTAGCACACACAAGCAGCCCTACTCCCCTTTCTCTAGCCTGGCTCCTCAGACACAAATGTGCAACAGGAGCAGGATGGGGTCCGGGTACGGGAGACGCTGAGCTGGAACAGGCACTGGGGCTGAGACAGTCTCTGTCTTTACCTTCTTGGTGATTGCTTTTCTTTATTAAGTGTCTACTCCTGGAGGGCAGCTTATTCCTAAAACTTGCCGTTCTTCCCATTAAATGCCATTACTCAGACTCTACACCTCCAGGTGCTAACAGACTAAACAAGATGAAGGACCATGGGTATATAATTGTGATACTAATGTATGTCACAGCTTACACAGCAGATAACTGCTGTTTGCCAAAAAGGTGATGGTAAATGGCTCCCAGAGGAGATTTCTCTCTACAAGAACAGCATTTCACACCACCAGCCACTGTAGTGAGGGGAAAAGCCCACATCCTTACTCCTGGGGATCCTACCACATGGTGTAGGCGACAGACTTTGCCTGTGGCAGCCCTCGAGCACAGCAATTTGCCTCGCTCAGGGGAGTGGATACACCTTGTGCTTCCTCAGCCTGTTTTGACGCTCTTTTACGACCAGACCGTATTTAAAGATTAGTTCTGACAAAACAAAGGGTTGGACATTTGATTGCAAGTTTGGGGAAAGGAGATAACATGGATTTTTTTCACAGCCACGGCCAGAGTTTGGTTCAGACACTTCCCACTGCGGCAGTGCAGCCTTTCAGAACAGACTGCTTTCTTAAGCCACCTTTTTGGTTTGGTTTGTGTGGTTTTTGGGGTGGGCGTCATGTTTCCTCGTTAGATTTGGGAGCTGTGTTGTTGTTCTCAAAACTGCCAAGTGTGTCTCACAGGCCCCGTTCCCTGCACACCTAAGTTAGGATATTTCTTGGTATTTTTGTTTTCAGTTGCTCAGGGGCTGAGAGAATGCCAGTGAAATAGGGCAGAGCTTGATAGAGAACGAATTTCTCTGGAGGGAAGAGGGAACCGCAGACGCCTGCCCTTCTATTCCTGTTTACCTTTGCTTTCAGGAGGTCAATTGAATTGTGGGCATAAACTTACATTGCGGTTTGCAAACTGATACTCACCAGAAGAGTGTTCCGGCGTCACAAAGCATTTTGTGTTTCGGTTTCTTCTTTCCTAGCTCTTTTATGGCTTGGAAATAACTTGCAACACATGTATCACAGAAACATTATTTACACAACATTTTCACAGCATCACAATTAAAATTACTCGGCAGAATTCCCGAAAAGATGGCCCTCACGCAGCAATGACCAACAACTTGGACTTCCTCAGTTTCTTCTGTATGGTATAGCTGCAGGATTTCTTCATAAGCACTGACTGAAAGATTCATAGTCTTCAATTCTGTGTAGGTTGAGAAAGGGGTGGGTGGAGGGCGTTTTGCGCAGTGTACATTCGCTTGGCCTCTCTATCCACTCGGTTATGGTCCCCCCTTTCACACAGTACATGACCACCCTGTGGAACTCATTGCTGCAGGGTATCATGGAAAACAACTATCTCAGTGGCTCCAACAAGGCACCAGACCATGAGAAGCCTCTCATTGTCAAATACAATGGTCTAGCCAAAGCTCCCTCTCTAGACATGTCTGCAGTGCTAGCTGTCAGATGCTAAGAGGCCCACAAGGGAAAAGATCCCTCTGTCGAGGCCCAGTTTTTATGCTTTAGTTGCTATTCAAAGCCAGGAGGATGAACTAGGTGGACTTCTGATCTGACCCAGTATAGCACTTAGTTCTAATTTACACTGGCTGGGAGTCAAGCCTGGTTTCTAACATAGTGTGTTGTGCAATCCTTGCTCTCATTCCCAGTGCTGTCCCCCCATCCCACAGAGGTTAGTGAGTTTGTGTCTCGAGGGAAAGGGAGAGTGCTTTCTGACTGCAGTAACGTTTGTACCGTCAGGTCTTGCCCAAGTCTGCTTCTGAGCTCTTACTCAGAGAACCGCTTACGCTTACTTCCAAGAAAGAAAGTGCTTAAATCCAGCTGACCTGAACAGATGTCTTGGAGTGAGGCTTTACCAGCTCTCTATCCATGGAGTGTGATGGCTCTCTCCTCATTTTCTCATCCATTTTCTGGGTTTTCTTTTATCCACAGTTAAATGGGTACTGGGCTCTAACACAGCCTCTCTTAGGCTCTCCCATCCCACCCGTTCAGCCCTGACACAGAACTGAAGAGCTGCTAACTTAGGCCCACAAGCCAGGAGGAGCTTTCCTCTGCTCGACTGACCTAGGAGAAAAGAGTCAGTTGACTCAAGAAGAGCTTTCCAGCAAGAGGTAATGGGACATACCCTGTTTTTCTAATCCCCTTCGTAAAGCCCTGAAGTCAAAGTCAGCAGCTGGGGGACTTGATCAGGTGGGACTGTCTGGGGCTGTTGGGATTTCTGTCCACCCATCGTCCGGGCTCTGCTGCAAATCCGTACTGTTGCATTTGTTGGCAAGTTTGTATTTTTAGCATCTTGAGATCCCTTGCATTATAAAACACTCCCAGATTTCCTTGCTCCGGAGCTTGACACACTCTCACCCAGACACAATAATACTTACCCGTTTATCCACTTTCCTTCCTGGCAAGGTTGCCTCACTGGTCAGCAGCCCGTGTTCACTGCCACGTGCTGGTTTCTTTAATGATCTAGAAAGGAAGATGTACAATAATACAAGAAGGATGTGTAATGAGATAAGGAAGATACATAATGAAATAAAAGTGATGCAAATACTTGCTGGACAAGAAGGGATTTGAGGAAGCTCGGGGAGACACCCCTCAGTGGCTCAGCAAAGAGGGATCCCCATTGCAGAAGAAAGCCTAGAATGATGAAAACAAATTAAGGCAGCCTGGAGCCCTTCTCTGGCTCGTGGGCTTTATGGGGCTCTAAGTGATCTGTAGCAATGCTCGGGGAGGAGGCTGGTGCTATGGGCATGGTGTAAAAGGGCCTGGGAAAGCATACTGCTGAGGTCCCAACACCTTTATATCGGCAGCCGTGCAGCCCCCGCCCGCAAAAACAGCCGTGCAGCCCCTGCCGCAGGTTTGCTCACCCACCACAGAGCAGATAACGCAATGAGAATGACTGTGGGCTAACTCCTGTCTGGCAAGACCCTGAAAGTACCGGCATGCATTGCCTCAGAAAGGAGAAGAGCAAGGGGGTCATCAATACGAGTGTGCTAATGGTCTCACAGGGGACAGTTGGGAACACCTCCCCTTTCCCTCATAATCACAAAAGCGGTGGAGGAAAAGAAGTTAAAGTGTGGGGAATTCCAGTGGAATAACACACATTTTAACACCAGCCATGAACTTAGCAGTACTCAGAAGGGGCCTGGGTAGCTAGAAGGCACAGGGCCATTGCAAATAGCAGTAAGTTATGCAATTTTTCTTCCCATTCTTATTGCTGGCTTCTGAGAGTTGGCCTGGGGAGTGCAGTGAGTTTCCCTCTCAGGGGACGGGGGGAGTACTGTCTGACTTAAGTTAGCTCTGTACCGTCAGGCCAACTTCTATAATTTTGAAGGCAGTCAGCAAGGCTCAGGAACATTGTAAATAATGACCACATGTGTCAGAACGGGTATGAGTTATCCTGCTCCAGGGCCTGTCTTTGGCTGCTCATTGACTGAGCTGCTTAGCTGGAATGGATACCCATGACAGAGGGTGCAGGGCAGAGGTGTGCTTACTCCACGCTCGCCCCCTCCGAGCCCTGACATCTTACTTAGGAGCACTGGTGCTGGCCACTGTTGGACGTGGGATGGAAAGAGGTGGCTGGTGGGATTCATCCCGCATGCACATTTCCAGTGCTCCCCTTTCTTTTTCTTCTCTGGTGCTGCAAGCACAGTTGCAGGCTTTGGCTAGTACATCCTCCAAGCCTTACATGACCTTCCAAGCCTTACGGTCTGCAGCACCTGAAGAGAAACCTGGAGCATTCTGCATTGGATTGCCTGATTGCACCAGCTACAAGCCTGGTGGTAACCTGAATGTCATGGTGACAGTCTGGAGTACCACCTGGACTTCAGGGTGCAGGAAGAGGGTTTGGTAGTGGCAGAGTGATTTGAAAGAGAGGTGGATGACTGCCTACTCCAGAATCACTAAACACTGAGTGTTGAGCCAGCCTGGTGGGGTCAACAGCTGTAGGGACTGCTCAGAGTTGTCATACCCCACCTGTCTGGGGACTCCAGTGAGGCTGAAAGCTGTTGCTTTGCTTTATTAATCGAGTGCTATTTTCTTGTGGCTTTCTCTTAGCTGTAGTTATAGCCTGTCTAGTCATTAGCAGCTTCAGGCTGTCACAGAAGCAGAGGAAAGACTGCTCATCACTCATCAAATGCTGGGCTTATTTGCGTGTTTTCAGGTTTTATGCAGTTTTTTAAAGTGCAAACAGATGTCACAAGATTTTTATCTCCATTACCTTCGTATGGTTTTTATCCCCATTAAACTTGCAAAGAAAAACTACATGCAACCAAGTTTTCGGTCCAGTGACTGCAAGAAGCCCCATGAGACAGAACAGGCCAAAGCCAGGTAGCTTGGTTACACAAAAAGCCTGAATACTCCAGGACTGAGGTGTTGTGTAGACTGGGAGTCTTAACAGCTCAGGCTGATCCAAGCTACAGAAAACTGTCTTCCTTTTTCATATGCTTTTCTTTCATTTACAGCTCAGACCATCTTTGTATGAAATTCCCTCCTCTCTCTTCTGGTGATCTGCCTGCCTTCAGCGCATGTTGTGTCTGCCCAAACCATTGTGTCTGCCCAAAACATTGTCTCTTCAGAGTAGCCCCTGCGGTTGGAAAGTGCTCTTGTCCACATGCTACAGGCACGTGGACTGGGGCAACAGGAGCTGATGGGCTCCTCCTCAGGCATCAGAGGCGGTGGTGAGTCTGGCTGTCCAGGCACCATGTCCAGCCTTTGCTGTCTGGTAGACAGCCCAGAGGTCGGTAGAGGACTTGAAGTGGACTGGAGGGTATTGTAAGAGTAAGAACGGGAGACATAGGAAAGGAGTTACAGCATTGCAATCCAGTCACTGAAAGCTAGGCTTCAATAACTCTGCTGCTCCCAACAGACTTAACTTCACTTACCCAAGCTCATGTCTCAGAGCAGCAGCTGCAGCTTTACAAAAGACGATGCTGGTGTTCCTCTTCCAAGGACAACACCCTCACGTCTGATTTGAAGTTGGAATTGAACAAATCTTCCTTTAACCTGCTTTATATTGCATCTAGTTCAGAAAAACGCTGCATTACTGTGCCAGCAACCAGGAACTGCAGCAGCATCCAAAGGTGAGGCCTTATCTCTCTACCCGTGTCACCAACTTGCACAACACCATTAAATGGTACTGTGCCACAACACACAAGGGAGCAAAAGAGACAGATCTCTTCGCTGTCCTGCTCAGGTGACAGGCACTACTCATACAGCTCTGCTCTTTATAGGCTTTGACTGAGGCGCGCAGAGCCTCCTACAAAAAAAGGGGACGAGGCAGATTCTGCCATGAAGCGCTCAGCATGTAAAGAGACAAAAGAGTGATGGGATCAGAGAGGAAACAAAAAGAAAGCTTTTTTTTTCAAGATCACAGAACAGGTCAGGAGCATTAGGTAACACAATGCTGAACTAAATACCCAAGTGCAGGTGCTTCCTGTAGGACTCCTTCTGTAGATAATCTAGTCTACTTGGGCAGGTTTTGTTAGAGAAATATTTAGGGAGATGTTCACTGCTTTGATTTGGGGCTCACAGGCACATCAAACATGTTGCAGCTGTGTAGCGTTGGAGGTGAAATAAGCAACTGACAGTGTAGAATGGGGCAACCCTTTTTTGGGGTCCCATTTCTACGAATAAAAGAAATATTTGTGCAATCACATAAACTGCTAAACATTCTCGCACCACTATGCTCCCTTCTGTACCAGATGGGAAGGGCCATTAAACCTTTTTCCAATCTGATTTTTGATAAGACTCTTTAAGACCCCTGTAAATCTTGTCAGAAAAGGTATTTGGCATAAAAAAAAAATTGCTTAGGTAAGAAAGCTGGAATGCGGGGTGGTGTTTTACGGAAAGAGACTGCCCTCGCTTCCTGGAGCATTCAGTCCATGTGCTACTACATCTGCCAAGGCAATTCCAGAAGAGATAGCCCTGTTGCCCAGTTTCCAAAGCAAATGTCAATTAAAAAAAAAAAAAATCCTTTTCTTCTATTTTTCATTCCACTGAAATATTGAGCTGGAATATTGTGATGGGATGAATGGATTTTGCTCTTGTTATTTGCAGAGCTGTTTCACATCAGGATCATTGTTTCATCGATAGAAATGTAAATCAGAGCCGAGCAAGTAGGAAAGGTGAGACAGCTAAGATGCCAGGAATCCATTGTTTCAAGCCATTTTCTCAGAAAGCTTTTTCTATTTCTTTTTCCCGACATCTCATAAGTTGCTTTTTCTATTCTTTTTTTTTCCCAAAACATAATTAAACTTAATCAGATCTTTTTTTTTTTTTTTAAAGGAAGGAGCCCAGAGATAGGCTGCGGCCCCTCCCAAGCGCCTTTCTGTCTGGGAGGAATCAGAGTCCCAAATATTGAATGTTCCAGTCTGGCATGCTGAACGACACACAAATATCAGCTGTGGTACAAGTGAAATGCTTTGGTGAATCATTGGACAGTGCCTGAGGCTGCTAACAGTTCAGTCGCATCCTATTGTTACATTAGCAGCCCTTTAAAAAAACAGCCTGAAACTTATCCAGTGTAAAAAAATGCAATAAACTAATTTAGTGCAGACCTCCTAAGAGTAACAAAACACACCCTAAACCTCCTCTTTAAGATCAGCTGCGTTATTTTTATAAACAAGTAGTCGTAACTGGCCTTTTTAAGGGTTCAAAATTTGCATGCTGGGTAGAGAACCACTTAAAAAAGGAAAACTCACTGGGCTTTCTCTATCTACACTTCATACCCAATTAACTTAGCTGCCTAGGTTTTTCTGTGAGCAGAGGGCATGCCCCATCAGATAGCACCACTTTCATCATTTCACCGCAAGGCTCTCCCCACTTTCCAGACGTGGATATTCCTGGGGAGGAGAGAGGGATCTTTGCAATCATTCAGGGGATTGTGCAGGAGCCGGGATGTGGACCTGTGCCTCCTGCTGAGCAGTGGGAACACAGTACCATCTTCTCTAAAATGAAGAAATATCCACTCAGGCAATAAACCAGGTGGACTACGCTCCCTCCACAAAGGAGTGCAAAACACACTTGTTCAAAAATCCAGAGCAAGTGTTTATCATGGACTACACATGAAAAAGAAGCAAGTTTCTGGTTTAGAGCTTGCTGCCTAAAAGACCCAAAATGAAATTAAAGAAACCACCCTTTTCAGAAAGGCAGCGGCAGTGTGTGTGATAATTTTTTTAATTTGAAGGCCAGTGAGGGCTATGTAATTCATAACACAGACCAAAACATCTCCCCACAAAGCACGGGCTCAGTTATATCCATACTTTACAGAACCTTGTGCTGTGTTGGCAGGTAAAATGAATTTAAATAAGGGAGAGGCATGGTTGGTGTCTGCTTGAGGCTATAATGCAATGCTTAAACTTGCACATGTGTAAGGAAATATAAGCCTACTGAAGAAAATGCAAAGCTGACACAGCAAGGTGGCTGCAGTCTCAGCTCGTGTGGCCAGTGGAAGCTGACCTGCAGTAAGAAGGACATCTGCAAAGGAGTGGAGGATGAAGTGAGGTTCAGTGGCATTTCGTGTCTTTTCGTACATGGCTTGTTCAATCCATTTATTCCATGTTGGCTGGTGTCACATCTCCCCAGAGGTTTCAGGGCTCTTCTCTGCCCCAGGGTTTCAGAGCGGTTTCAGCTGCAGAGTCACAGTCTACCTTCACCAGGCAGCCGCGGCTGCCAGCCTGCAGTCAACTGCAGCATCTGTGTCCCCGCCAAACTCCTCCAAAAGCGTGGCCAGTGTCTTCATTAAACAGCTTCCCCTTTGGACTGACACAATGTCAGTTTTCCCATGCCTGTAAACCGGGGCCCACCCTGCCGCAGCCGGAACAGGGGCTGCCCTAGCTGGGACTTGGGACAACCTCCACAGCTGGCACAAAATGGTGGTGGTTCAAGTGAAGCCAGTGAAAATACTGCGGTTCACACTGCGGGGAAAGACCCTGCCCCGTTATTCTTGAGCTCTGTCCCTCGCTTTATCTGCGCGCCACCTCCTTTCCCATCTCGCCCTTTCTTCAACCTCCGCCATGGCACAAGCCTCCCCGGCCGGCCCGTGCCCTCGCAAACAGCTCATGTCAGCAGCACCCTGGCCACAGGCTGTATCTTTCATTCAAATTTTTTTTTGTTTTATTAAAATACTCACAGTAAATACATTAATTAGGAAGACAGAGCAAGTAGGAAACACGAGGTGGGATGGAGAGATTTGACCAGCTATAAACAGCGGATAGAATAAACAGACAACTGTGAATTACGGGCTGCAAGGTTGGGCTTAGTGCGGAGCCAGCACCTGCTAGTGGGAGACTTTCACCAGTTTATTTGTTTGCCTTTAAAATAAAAACTGTTTACAATTATGAACTCCAGGCTGACAGATTTGCCACTTTCTGGGAAAACACTACCACTTAATGATCACTTGCAGGTGTTTTTCCTACCTGCTGAGCAGTACTTGCCCCGACTCCGCATGCCAGAGGCAAGGTAGGGCTTTCGACACGGATTCCCCTTACCCCAAACCCTTGCGATGTGCCGGCAGCCTGGGCAGCTGCCTGCGGATTAGCAGGATGGGTCACAGCACATTAGCTGAGCTTACGGGAGGCTTAGGGTGCTTCACAGAAATGAAGGTTTTGGGAACAAGCGGCATGGTTAGATGAGGGGAGCGCAGGGAGGACTCTGCCCTCGGGGGTGCACAACAAGAGGGGACCCCAAAAGGCCCGTGGAGGGAAACATGCGCTGACGCTATGGATGAGCCTTGGAAACATTTCTGAGCAGGGGAAAGAAAGGGTGCCAAGGCAGAGGTTTGTCCTGAGATGGCCACAGAGCCTTCACAGAAAGGCTTCCCGGGCAGCGGGGACGGTGCCTCTGAGCAGCCCCAGCACGAGCTGCTGGAAGCACTTACGGGGTGCAGAGGCTCAAGCATTTCGTCTTCCCAGGAGGGCAGGTTGTCACGGACAGGAGGGGTCACCCAGTACGGCTCTCACAGTGGTTGGCGCCAGGACGATGTGTGTGAGCAGCAGGCACATTCCTGCAGACACCACGATGACTTCTCCTGGCCCCAGGCCTCCGCTCAAAGGCCATGGCCTGCAGCGGCTTCCGTGCAGGCTAACCCCGCTTTCCCCCGGGCGATAAGAGGAAGCACGCTTCTCTCGGCCATGCAAACATCACATCATTCTGAAGGTGACTGCGCTCGCCACCACCCTGGGACAGTCCCTATGGGTGAGGTGTTTGGGTAAACGGCGTATTTTTCAGTCAAGCCTCTGCCTGAATGAAGAAAAGGCAGGAATTCTTAGCTTGACTCATACTCTGCCATACATCACTGGCCGCTGAATTTCAGCCATCACTGCAGTTGAGCTCAGTACCTTGTTTTTATCTCCCAGAACATCAGCCTGTCTGGACAGAAAGCCATTAAGAGATGGGGAGCCCCAGACCCCTCCCACTCTGTTTCGATGTGTGCCGGCACCCCCTGTGCAATGTGTCTCATTTCTTATTTACATTTGCCTGGCTTTAAATTGCAATCCCTGCTGCTTGTTATGCCTCTCTCTGCTAGATTAAAGAGCCCTAAAATGTCACTCTTTCAGTGTTATCATCTGCCCTCTGCTATTATTGCCTCGCAGTAAATAAAAGGGACTTCCCAGTCATTATTTTATACCCCACAATCACAGCGCTTTTTCAGATCAATTAGTTTTCACTCCTCTTATCTGCATTCAAGCCTCACCTCCCTTTCAGTGTTTCCATTCCGGCTCGGGGACCTTTCCTATGTCTCATCTGACCTCTGGGAGAGGAGCCAAGCTGACTCAAAAGGGGGGCTTGGTGAGAGGACATCCGATCTGCTTACGGACCAGCTGACCTGATGTTGAACACGGCCAATGCTTTTGTGCATGTCTGAGCTTCTCACTGCGCATCCTGGGAAGATAACATGATTGCTTGCTTGCCTGTAAAGTTATATCCCCTTTGGCACGATCAGCTTGTACAAGACATGTCAGTTTGCGTGACTTGGTACTTATCTATAAAGACTTTCATCTTCTACCTTGTGCCCAATTACCTTTCAATAGGATACTCTTAACTGAAAGTGTTTGATTTTATACAGTCTCCCTTTCTTTCCTGGAGTACATAAAAACATGAGGGCAAAATCCTTTCTGCAAACAACTGCAAAAACTAACTTGACTGGGGATGCTCATTGGATTTTCTCCCTCTCTTTTCTAAATCAGTATTTTTTCATTTTGGCAAGAACCCATCCAATTCCCCAATCACCTCTTGACATTATATCAGAACCAGAAATTAATCTTAAGGGTGTCAGACCAATTTCATTCTCCAGCTTGAGAAAAGTTTAAAATCTAAACTATCAAGAATGCATAGTTAAAAGCACATTGAAGCCATTGAAGGCCAATTTGGACTACATGCCAACGAAATGTCTTTTAAGGGCTGGTAGGAAATTGTTTAGCTTTTAAATATAGCTTCTCAACCCCCTGGTATGGTTTTATGAAGTAGAGGCAGCATCACTGTTCCCCAAAATATCCTAACCACATCATGTTAGAAACAGAGCTTTACTACTTCACTTTGTTTCCTAGCTACCAACAATTTTTTTTAGCTTAGTGGTAGAGATGAGCCATGAAATTTGGCATTCAGACTGCAGCTTCATAAAATCTTTTTAAAAAATCTCATACATATATATATATATACACACACACATCTGTAACAATTACAGTTGCTCACATAGTCACTCTTTTCAGAAATGTTTCAGTTATTACCCTTCATCCTGGATGCCCACTCATTTCTGTCCCGCAGCCCCTGCCAGCCCAGCCCCAGACCCCCCCAGCTCTGCCCTACACCCCTTTCCCACCCCAGCCCCGTCTGCTGTCAGAGCACTCTCTCTTCTCTCCTCTCACCCTTCCCAGCTCTACCAGTCCCTTTACATTCATCACATTAAAGAAAACATTTCATGGTCATCTCTTTTATCTCCTTCAGTGAACAGTTAATCAGAAAAAATGCTTTCATGTTGCTAAATCAGGGCCAGTGGGCAAAGCCAGGCTGACAAGAGACATTTTCCTCTGCCACTAACCTGGGCTAAATAGTATTAATTACAGAGGCTGGACTTTGATTGCCAGAGTGTGGTGGGGCTGGCGAGAGCTCTCTCCTCCCCCTCCGCTCCCTCCCACCGCAGACCCACGGTGCTGCGCCTCCCTTACCTGCCGCATCTCCGTCCCCTGCCCCGGCACAACTGCAGGTGGGATCCCCTAAGTCTTCGTCTGTGCTGCTCAGGCAGCACCTCTGGGACAGTCAGGTCCCTGGGCTGGAGGTCAGGGACGGGTGGTTGGGGTATCTCTGTCCCTGCTTCCCCCATGCCTGTCTACCCGAGGCGATGCTTTTTTCAGGGCAGGGGCTGCTTCTTTCTACGTGTTTCAGAGAACCTGAGAGAAGGGCTGGGAGGCAACTCGAGAGACATCACCCCACCCAGCATTTCTCAGCCTGCAGTCTGTGGGCCACAAGTGGTCTGTCAGATGTCAAAGGCACTGCAAAGTGACTGCAGAAAATCTGGGGGGACAAACATATCCATCCTCACACATGCCAGAAAAGAAGCAAAGACAACAGGCAGTGGGAGCAGAAGGCAAAGTGAGGGCAACATGGTACAACTCAGCCCTCCGTGGGCAGGTCCAAAGGTGTTTATTGCTCTTTCAAAGAAAGAAAGGTCAAGAAACACCAGGCCAGTCTAGCCCTGCAGAGATGGATGGTCCCCATCTCTGTGCATCTCACTGACGTTGTGAAGGAAATGACGGGAGCTGGACATGGCTTGAAGGCTTCACTCAAACCTGATGCTGTGCCCTTCTCTGTGTTGGCAATAGCATCCCCCAGGTCTCCCAGGTGGGGGGTGACAACCTCACATCGCACCGGCAGCATCAGCAAACAGCTGGTTAGCAATTCTGCTGAACTGGCTTTCCGCAAATTATCAAAACAGGCCGAATCCCGAGACGCATGAATCAGGGCTGCAACATGGCTGCTCTTTAAAGGCAGAATACCGCTAACCGCTTTCCCCGTCCCTCTCCGAGCTGAGCAGGGGTTTACAAAAGTGACCACGGGAGGAATTTGCACAGCAGTCGCTCTCTGTTTCAGAGACCTTCCCTTGGGATGGGTGGCACAGCTGGGTGCCTGAGTCAAGCCGTGGTTTAAGCTGATTAAGGTGACCATACCTGGTGACCCATGCTGACAAGCTCTGCTCCCACGTGGCTGGTGGGCAGCATGGTGTGAGCACAGCAGTCCAGGCAACAGGCACCTCCAGACTCTCTACAAAACTCAGCTGGAGCAGCCAGGCAGGCCAACATTTTTAAATGCTTTTTTCTTGGTTTTGAGTGTTTGCTGCTGTATATCAAGACCTGTTTCTCCAGCCAGCACCTCAGCGTGGTTATAGCTGCCTTTCCACCACATAAATACCCTTGGTGTGAGCCCAACTCTGTGCCCTTTGCAAGTCAGGGTCCCCTCTTCCCATCCAATGATACTGCAGACCCCAGGTCCTTCCTCCTCGTCCTCCGTGTGGCAGCTGGTTTCCACAGGCTCACCCTGCCTCCCAAGCCGATGCTTTGCTCTACCCTGCACGAGCACAGAGAGAAGCAAAAGAGGTAGATCTGCTCCATTTTGCTCCAGTCCACGCTTTGATCTTCTATGTGCTCTTCCCAAGGAGACACGGACCTGGTCTTCCCAGACAGCAACGACAGGTTGGAGTCTCCATCGGGACAAATCAGCACAGGGCCTTGGAGGTCCACTGGCATGGTCTAACCGCTTAGCCCCATTTGCTCTGAAGAGCAAAGAATTGGATAACTGGGAAAACATCTAGGGTGGTCAGGGCCCAGCAAACAAGGTCAACTAAACCTTGGTATACCACTAGCTTGCATGGACCCAACTGCTCAAGGCAGGTTTAATCCAAGTTCTTTGGGATCGGGGCCCTTTGGACTATCCGGATCTCTAGGGCAAAAGACCTCAGACTTGTCAATAACTTCATTCACACCTTCAAATTAAAGTGCAGCACTTACAGGATGAAATATGCAAGTAAGTAACCCAACCAGGTAGTTGTCCCTGTGCTATTCTTTTTGATATTCAAATGTATTTTAAGCTGACAGAGCTGTATTTACAGAACACAGTACAGCAGTTAAATGCAACGCCCTGGAAGAGCTGTTGACAGGGCAGAAATTGGCATTTCAATGGCTAGGAGGGCAGTAAAGAGCCTGGGGATAAGGACATTCTCAGCCAACATGCGGTAGTGAAGAAAGCTAAGGCTTGAGTTGCCATTGCTGAGTTTAGAGTTAACAGCCTCTTGATATGAATGACAGTTCAGAGCCCTTGTTGCAGCATACTTCAGACCATAAACAATGCGGTTGCATCTTTTTGTATTAGCTTCAAATATTTAGGGCTCTCTTCATTGCCAGAAAGACGCAAAACTTTTCTTCTTTCTTTTTTTTTTTCCTTTTTTACAGTGAAAATGTAGAAGATAAGAATGGCCAGCCTGGATCAAATTAAGCCTCCATCTAGCTCAATGTTTTCTGGCGGGCCAGTTTTTGTTGCTTCTGAGAGAAAGGCAAGAAGCTTTGCAGCAGTGGGATAATGTGCTTGCCAAAAGAGTTTCTCCCTTAGAAGTTGTCTCTCTTGCTTAGAAGTTGTCTTCTGCCTTGAGGCGGGATGGTTTATGTCCAAAGCTACTTGATTTGACTTTGTTCTTTGTTTGTTTTCAGTTCTTCAGGCTGTCACTGTGAATAATGTGTCTTTGGTGCTGGAACACAATTCTCGGACAAATATTGGCTTCCATGGTAAATTCCAGGGCTGCTGAATTGCAGAATAAATCTTACCTCCGTGGAGTGGGTGGCTGGTGTCTTTGGGGAAGGTAGAGGGTGCCGGTACGGCACCTTCCTGTCAGTCCATAGAAGGTCATAATTCCTCGCTGAAGTTCTGCATGTGGAGGGTCAGGCCATCCTCCAGCCTGAGCAATGGGCCGGGCCTGCCTGAAGCTCTCCTGAGCTCCACACTTGGGAATCTGCTGCCACATGGTGGCATCCACTCTCTCTTCCTGGCCCTAGGAATCCCTCCTTGGCTTCCAAGAAGTAGCATGTGTGGGAAGAGCACTTCTGAGCTCTGCATTTTAACTACCCCACCGAGTTTCCAGGGACCCATTCTGGAGCTGCTAGAAGCTTTTCCAAGAGCATTATTTCCTGTTTGGAGCTACACAAAAGCATCATGGATGCTGGCAAAAATTCCGAGAGGATCTCAGGTGCTCTGGGGTCAGTGGGATTTGTAAATGGAAAACCTTTACCAAACCTGATGGCACTAGAACTATTTTCACAAAGCAGACCGAGGTCTGCATCTGTCTTCTTGAATTTCTGCTCTGCAGCAGTTGCAAGGGCAGCACCAGGCAGAAAAGGAAACTATCGAGATCATTCCTGTTCCCGACAGAGACTGAAAAGCAGAAAGGCAGTTGTCACAAGAGCTGTTGGAGAGCATCCATCTCTCTGGCTGTGTGCAGCACTGTGAGTTTTCAAAGCTGTATTTCACTTCTTGAGGCCACAGGTTGCTCTGCCCTCGGTCAGGCAGCCACATGCAGTTCAGAGAGGATGCATTTACAAGGCAGCTGCTCAAAACAAGGCTGGCTGCTTCCTTCCAGATGGGAGGTGGCACCTGTGGATGGAAAACCCATGGGAAGTGCCCTGGGGCCACCTTTGCTTGGAGACTGTGAGGCAGCATGCTCAGAGCCTGCTCTTCCCACCGTGCTCCTGTGTACAGTGCTGGAGATGGCAGCTTTAGTCAGCAGGCTCGCCTGGCTGGGAAACGCAAGGAGCCATCCAGCCGAAGAGGGAGCGTGGCAGAGCAATGGACCTGCCCAACGGGTCACCCAGGTAGGGCCACTTGGTTTGCAAAGGACTGTGGGGAACCTGGCCCAAACCAACAATGCCCAGAGACTGGAGACAGAATGACTGACGTCTGGAGTTGACGGCATTAAGACAAAGTTGAAGTCCATCCAGCAGCAGTTCCTGGATGCAGGAAAAATACAGATTCTGTGAGGATGGCGAGTTACCATGGTCCTTCTTCCCATCCCATCACAGACCATGCCCAGTGGCAAAAGCTGCACCTCTTTCCTCTTCCAGCTTTGCCCCCACTGCGGTCCTCCGGCAGTGAGAATAATGCAGGGCAGCACGCTCAGCTGCCTGGGGGGAGCAGCACAGGATGGGCACGGTGACATTGGGACCAGTAAAGCGTGAGAGTAAAGACAAGGAGGTGTGACCCCTTGGGGAGGGAGAGGGACTGTCCAAGAAGCAGAACGGGGAGCGGGGAAAGGAATAAGGGTGCTGTGGGCAACATATTAGGAAACTCTGTGCCATGGTGAGATCTGTGTGTTGGCAGGACATTGCTGCCCAGAGGCACTTAGTACTCAGGCTTGCAGAATAGGGATTCGAGAGAGCATCTCTCCAGCGGGCCAAGAGGACATCTTCATGACACATAACAGAGCTGCCCTGTCTCCTGCCTCTGCTGTTCCTCAGCTGCCCAAGCGGTAGGGGAGGAAGGGGTGGCCAAGGAAGGGGATTTTGTAAATGTTGGCACAAAATAAGCAACAAAGCTGTTGCAAGCTCAGCCGCTGTCATTCCATATAGTTTGGTGTTCCGTGGCAGTACGTGCAGATAGGAGGGAGACTTTGAGATCATCAGTATCCAGCTGTTGAGCACACGGGCCCCCAGAAAGAGCCCTGGGTCCATGCCACAGCCTGTGTGGCTGCCCACTGGTCTTCATCTGTGCCTCTCTTCCTCTCCTAATGGAGACTGGCTAGCCCTCTGCCCCAGATCCTCGCTCCTCGTTGCTGTTCTTTGCCCTTGCTTGCTGCATCTTGTTTCATGGAAGAGGATTCACTGTGTGGGGCAGAGGCCACGTCTGTGCCCTGGGGAGTCCTGCTCTGCCTGGGAGACCTCAGATATTGGGGTAACAGGCCTAGGTAATTAATAGCAGTGGAAGGTGCTGGAGAAGTGCTAGGGCTGATTAGACGCGCCACAGCAGAGGCTCTGGGTGAACACATCAAAGGAGGTCTCCCTTTCATCTTGCTGCTCTGAGCATTCGGCTCTGAAGCATCTCTTCCAAGGACAATACCGGGGAAGAACTCTAATAACCTTACAGTGTGGAGCCCTGCCAGCACTCCCAGCGGCCGCTCTGGCGGCGGCTAAAGGGGCGCCTTCTCCGCTTCCACCCTAATTGCCCTTAATTGGCTCCTGCCTGCTGGCAGCGGAATGGCAAGGGCTCTCCAAGGATCACTGCGCCGGAGTGACAACGTTTGGAGAAGGATCGCCCGCCCCTGCCTTGCCCCAAAAAACTCCCGCCCGCTCTCCCCCACCCACAAGAGCAATACAATAACCTTCCAAAGCATGAGATTTTCTCTCTCTCTGTGACTTTTTCTTTCCAGGCCTCACTGCCTGCTTCTCTGGAGGCGGCTTTGCTGGGCAGCCAGGGCAGGGGAGCGGTGCAGGATCTGTGTCCTGAACCCGGAGGGGTGTGTGCACGGTGGCCCGGGGCTGAGGGGGATATAAGCGTTGTCCCTTCATATAGCGCTGAGACTGTCTTGCCCAAGAGCACATGTCAGTGCAATGAGCACTGCTGCTCTTGAGCTTGCCAGGGCTGCCTATGCAGGTGACCAGAGCTTGGAGGTCCCCCATGCAGAACCAGCATCCTGGGGGACTCAGCCTGTCCCATCCCGCACAAAATCCCACTTTCTCTAGGGAGAGGTGCTGCTGCCCCAGGGCAGCCAGGCAGCAATGGGGCTGCATCCCAGGGTGATCTCCTGGCTGTAGCCTGCACTGTTATCCTGGGGGAGTGGATGGGAGGTGGCGAGGCCTCCTTTTTGCCCCTGCTCTGTGTCCCAGCACCAGGTGAGGGCACATGGAGCAGAAGGCCCCCGCTGCCCCCCTTCCCCAGGAAGGGTTCTCCAGGACACGCTGGCCTCGGCGCGTCTGGCTCTGGTTTCCTGCGGCAGAGCTCTCTGCGCTTTCCCCTCTCCGCTTGACACCCACACAAGCCGTTCCCTTGTGTCAACAGGAGGGTGGGAAGCTGCAACACGAAAAGCACCTTGTAGCCCCGACCAGGCATGTCCCCACCGGGCTGCCTCCCCGCTCCTGTTCCCAGCCAGGATAAACCCTTGCTGCGGCAGCAAAATACAGCCAAGCATCTTCCCGGTCCCTCGTGGTTACCCGCACCCCGGCCAGGGCCAGCCTCCATGGGCAGCGGGCATCACGTGAGCAACGCTCGGCGGCGAGCTGGCAGGGGCACGGGAAGGCAAACACAACACAAACCCAATTCTGATGGAGGGAGCTGCGATGTCTTTCCCGCTGAGGTTATTTTTAAACTGTTTATCAAAGGCTTGCTGCTCTTGGCAGCGGGGTGGTGGGCTATTTTTGGACGCCTGCTTCACCTCTCTACAGAGATGGGCTGGCATAGGCTCATCCCTTCTTTTGCCTGGCACTCTCAGACCTCCTGCTGTCTCTGAGGTTTGCCCCGCTAAGGTCACCACTGTATGCTTACTTACATGCGGAGGGACTTTTTAAGCAGAAGGTCTGAGCTCAGGCACAGCCTCATAATTAGTCCTTATTAGCAAAACTCCTCTCATCCCTTCCTGCTATCAGTGGTGAGACAGCTGCTTGGGTGCTTTCGCCTGCTATTGTCCTTCAGGAGGGTGACATTTGTCCTGACCTAAGCCTGGCATTCTGGAGCTTTGCATTCAAGTGATGTTTCTGCTACTGGCTCCCCACTTGCTGCTGTCGTGTCACTTTGCCCGTCTAGAAGAGCAAGGCCATATTTCCCTACTCCACTGGGTTGCTGGGACAAGTAATTGGGGCAGGCTGACTGAAAACTCAACGCTGTCCTCACAGGGCCTCTTCTCTGCGGATGGGTGAAGGATATGGCAAGTTTCACTGAGGTGCGACATTGGGAAAGGTGGTCTGGTAAGGTGGGGCTCAAAGCAAGTGCAGGGAGACAATAGGGGTGCATGGAAGTGTAGCAGCTGTGTGTTGGAGTCAGTGAAAACGCAGACTAAAATGACAATGCAAAGCAAGCCATCAGGCTTGAGGTTAATAATAGGCTGCCTGAGTCTTGACCGTGTAGAAGAAAATCAGTCCTTAAAAGAAGCTCACTGGCACAGTGCTTGGCCCTGACACAGTTATCCACAGGAGCCCGAACAAATGACTGGCCTCATTACTGACCCGCAGCCAGAAGCATGGCTTGAGATACTCTGGGCTCAAATAAAGAAATCAGCACTGTCCACACTGCCCTTGTGGTACCAGGGGGAAAGTCTTGGAGAAGTTTCCCAAGAACATCAACAAATTCAGGGATTTCCTTTTGCTAACAAAGCACAAATCTTCTGCTGAAGGAAGATTTTCTACATTCAGATATGACTTTGGAGAGCCAAAGGTATGTGCAGGCCAGAAGAATCTCCTCCAGGAACAAGGACAGAAGAAAGCCAGTGCCGGCACGTGCAAGATTTTGGACTCAAAGAGAATGGACATATCTTTTCTTACAGGAAGCGACTGGATGAAAAGGTGAAAACCACTTTCCTTCAAAACTGGCAGGGCTGGCTAGATATCCTTCAAGCCATACAAGCATACACAACTGTACTCTCCATCCCTGAGAGTTAATGGACAGACAGATTTCTCTGAAATGAGAGACTGGTGGGAATCTAAAAGCCCCATCAGCACACACACAGGAGAAAATAAGAGAAAGCCCATTGTCATCTGTGACAACAACTAGCCAGTCACCCCTGTGGCCTAGCTGGTCACCATCTCCATGGACAAGATAGTCAGAGGGGGCTGCTAATGCGGGAGATCAACAGCAAGCAGCTCAGGGGGAAAATCCTTGGGGTAAAGAACCAAGGGGTAAACGCCAAAGGAGAAATATGGGTGAGGGAAGGGAGATGCGCCTCCGTGTTGAGGACACACAGCTATATCCAACAGCACCCACCAGTGCTGGTGCGCATGTAGGACTGCTGTGCCAGCACAAGCAATGTGTCTGGGGAAACACAGGCATTCAGGTTTCTTAGCAAGTTAGGAATCAAATGGGCAGAGTCACTAACCAGCTCCTGCAGACATGCACCAGGGGAGGTGACCACAGCATGCGGCTGGCTGCAGGAGCCAGCACTGTAAGCGTGGCCAGGGCAAACCTGCCGGGGAGGACGTGCTCGTGGAGTGAGTCTCTTGGGTGCGCTGAAGCTGCTGGCACAAGAAAACGTTGCTGGCATGAGGTCTCACTGAGGCAAGTTGCCCCCTGACATCTGTGGGCATGTGGATGTGAGCAGACATTCCCGTGGTGAGTAAAGGTTATGCCGTGTGGCACAGTCAGACAGGCACGTTCACCATGAGAGGGTCCAAAGGAAAAATCATGGCCTTGGCCCTTCCTCTTACTAACGGGGAGGGAGTGACTATGAACAGTAGGATGATTGGGAAGTCTAGGGCAGTGACCACGAGAACCTGGAGCCTGCCTGGATGAGGGATGAGTTCACTGTTCCCAGTCAGAGACCTCAAGGGAACAGACTTTTTGGAAGGGAAAAAAAGAGAGAAAAAAATACAGTGCCAAATGTGCTGTTGCTGTGAGCAGGATTCACAGGTTAATGAAAGCAAAACTCATCCTCTCACTCTAGATCCCCCTCAAACCTGGAGTCAGAGCCCACCTGATTGCCTCCTGCCCTGGGCCACCTACCACAGAGAAATACAGAAAAATGCATCAGAGGGCTTTGCACAGCACTATGGCCAAGAGTCTGCCGTAGGACCTTTGCCTTTCCAGGGGCATGACAATACAGGAGTAGGTTTCCCTGACATCAGTCCAGCTGGAAAAGAGCCAGGGATTTGAAGGAACAGTGGGGAGATGCATGGACATCATCTTGGATGTCACAGGGAACACTAACAAGCAACCCCTGCACGCTGTCAATGTCCAGAAGGGTCCTGGTATCTCCAGACCTAGAGAGATCCCTTTTTTTCCTCCCTCCATCCTTTAAGCTGTCCACACCAGACAACATATAGGCCCTGCAAGCTTCATCTGACAGTGTTTGTTCCACAGAGCTCCTCCTCACCAACCACCGCTGTGTTTTGTACAGCCTCCTGATGGGCCCACCACCTACCCCAAAGCCTGGGCCAGGCCACCCAGCCCTGTGTGTCACAGCAGGACCCTGAAGTGACA
>NW_009201209.1:38224-38656 GCF_000690835.1 Fulmarus glacialis
GAGGAGAAGTGATGGCTTAGTTCATGTTGGAGAGGCCCAGGGGTCCCAGCCCCACCCGCCAGCAACACCCCTCTGCCCTGGGGAGCAGGAGCAGGGGCCAAGACACGCTCCCAGGCACAGCAGCTGCTCAGAGAGCGCTGCCTCCCCGTAGGGGACGTGCTCCCCGCCTGGCACGGAGACCGTCCTCTCCTCCTTTGTGGCATGAAACAAAGTGGAGGGAGGGAAGGAAGTGACTTCTCTGGAAGCGATTGTGGCAGCGGGATGAGCACCCATCTCTTTCCAGACAGATGGAGGAGTGACGCCCCCAGCTCTTCTCCCATCCCCTCTTGCCTCCCATTGACTGCTGGCATCCCCTCTTTCTCCCCCCTCTCCCTCGCCTTCTGCAGTTTGTGAAACTGGGAGAGAGGAAAAAAAAAAGAAGGAAAAAAAAGA